>NC_064648.1:157935208-158238958 GCF_023864345.2 Schistocerca serialis cubense | reverse complement strand
AACTTTTATTTTTCAATGTAGTCTCCTTGTAGATTAATGCTCTTGGTCCAACGATGTTCCAGTGTCTTGAGCCCACTTTGAAAATGATTTTCCTCCAGGTCTACAAAACAGTTTTCAACTCTAGCTATCAACCCTCCGTTTGAAGTGAATCTTCGTCCTCTAAGAAATATTTTCAGTTTTGGGAAGAGATGGAAGTCTGACGGAGCCACATCAGGTGAATAAGGCGGGTGTGGCAATAATTCATACCTTACGTTATGTTATGTTAACTGGGGACCTAGAAACGATGGAGAGGCTCCGTCCGCGTCGCAGCCGCAGTGGTCCACAACCCCACGACGACTACCGCAGTCCACTTCACCCCTCCGCCGCCCCACACCGAACCCAGGGTTATTGTGCGGTTCGGACCCCGGTGGACCTCCCCAGGGAACGTCTCACACGAGTGTAACCCCTATGTTTTTGTGGTAGAGTAATGGTGGTGTACGCGTATGTGGAGAAATTGTTTGCGCAGTAATTGCTGACATAGTGAAGCTGAGGCGGAATAAGGGGAACCAACCGCCATTCGCTGAGGCAGACGGAAAGCCGCCTAAAAACCATCCACAGGCTGGCCAGCTCACCGGAGACCTCGACACAAATCCGCCGGGCGGGTTCGTGCTGGGGACCAGGCGCCCCTTCCTGCCCAGAAAGCAGTGAGTTAGACCGCACGGCCAATTGGGCGGTCTGTTCATACCTTAGTTCATGTAATTCTGCGATGGTGACGCCACGTGTGCGGGCGCACATTGTCTTGATGGAAGATGATATTCTTCCTTACTAATCCTGGCCTTTTTTGGCGTATCTTTTGTTGCAATTTGTCCAGGAGATTAGCATAGTATTCTGCAGTAATTATTTTCCAGTGGGGAGATAATCTACAAACAGAATCACCTTCATATCCTAGAACACTTATGCCATGAGCTTTTACACCGAATGAATCGTCTTTGCCTTCTTTTGTGGCGGAGAATCAGCATGATTCCATTGCATTGACTCTTGTTTTGTATCTGGGGATAGTAGCGCATCCAAATTTCATCTGTGGCCACAAACTGGCACAAAAAATTTGTTCGTTTCTCCGAAAACGGGCCAAACATTATTCTGATATGTCCTTTCTCATACAGTTTTGATCCAACGTCAAGAGTAGCGGCACCTATCTTGCAGATAATTTTTTTCATTTCTAATTCTTCAGATAAAATGTGATATATCCTTTCAGATGAAGTGAGTAAGCGTGAGTAATTTCACACACTTTAAATTGGCGACCCTCCGTTACAATTTTGTGCACTTTTGCAATGATTTCTGGAGTAGTGACACATCTTGGCCGACCACTGCGTGGATCATCATCTAAGCTCTCCAGACCAAATTTAAATTCATTTGTTCCCTTGGCAACATTTGAACATGAAGGAGAAGAGTCCTCCAGTGCAGGGCTTCCCAACCTGTGGTCCGCGGACCCCTTAGGGGTCCGCCGGCTCTTTCTAGGGTGTCCGCGGTCACCTTTCACCAAATCGTGTAAAATAATGAGTAAAATTATTGAGTAAAAATGTGAAAATCAAATTCATCACTATTTTTTTTTCGTGTGAAAAACATTTGTACTTTTACTTGAGGTCGTATTCCCAAGCAGCCTTTGCGGTTCGTAAGTGAGAATGCATACACAGTTTAGTGCCGGAGAATGCGGCTTCTCTGATCGACTGTTTCGCGACAATACGGGGGTCGTTTGTGCGCCGGCTCACGGCGCTGGATGCGCTGAAACCTTCTACGCATGCGCGGAGCGAGCTTCGTCGACCAATCCCAGCGCTCGCTGGCACGTACGCGGCCCCAGGCATCATTAAATGTTAAACTTGCTTTGTCAGTACACTACCCATTTCTCGGCTTTTGACCAGTTTATTACTTCTAACATGGATCGGTGGCTGAAGCCAGGATTATTGAAGAAGGGTGCAGTTTCTCCATCGCCTTCACAACAAGGGAAGTTTCCAGTTGAAATGACTGAGGAGGGAGGACGACCAAAGGAAGACTTTACATACATCTGAACATTTTTCTTCGGATTTCACGAAAAACCAAACACACACACACACACACACACCCACACACACGAATGTTACGAAATACGCATGCTCCTTACACAACAGTAGCCAAATAGTGGAAGTGAACAGACCATAAGCGGCAGCTTGTCAACAGCGAACAGTTTGGACGTGATGTTGATTGCTCTTGGAGGAAGACAGCTCCATCGTGTGAAATTTCAATTACCAAGTAATTTTAATCAGGCTATCGTGTTGAACAAAGGGAGTATATCCACTAGTAACTGTCTGGATACAGTGGGAATTCAAATTGGATCGTTAATTTCAAGTTGTTTTCATTCATCTCCAAACCAAAGACTATTGATACTTCGGGGGGGGGGGGGGGGGGGGAGGGGGTCACTGGGAACATGGCACTTGCATTAAGAAGCTTTCAGTTTCCATGGGTTTCGCTCTGAAATTTAAAGTTACTGTGCTCTTGACTGACTAGGGGTAAGCCATGGATTTTCGACTGAAGAAGTGGTCCGCCAGCTGAAAAGGTTGGGAAGCCCTGCTTTGGTGTATTCTGGAAATCGGCATGAATGTCCTTTGCTTTCATACCTTCCTTTACGAAGGAGGGAACAACAACAGAACCACATCACCGCCACAGCTCTCTTCCAAGAGCACTGACGTGGCACGTGTTTACAGGCAACAGTCCAATGAATATCACGTGACCAACTCGTTGCGCTAGCGCTGACCTCTCGTGGTGATTGCGAGAACTTTTCGAACCATCCTTGCCTACAAATGTGTGCAAAGCGCTCTCTTACTTCAACCACAGTCTGACATAACAGTCGCGACACTTCGCCTCGATTTTGTTGCCTACAGCGCCAGCAGCGCCCCAAGCGGCCGGTAGGTTGAACTGTGAGTTCGGCGCGATCGTGAAAGCGAATAGCGATTGATTATTTTGATTTATACAATGGTTTTTACCATCGGGAGCGTTTGTAGCGCAATAAATTGCAGCAGCAACAGGAAGAAGACACCACAGCTGTCTCTTTTTAGGTTTCCGAAGGATCCTGAGAGGTATATACCATCATGTTATTAAACTGTATCGTCAGGATTCACTTGCAAACTATATGTGTATAAATGATGAATGTATCGTTTTAGGAGCAGAAAATGGCTTGTTAATAGCAGACGAGAAGACCTTATGAAGAAAGACCCAGTTTACCTGTATAATAATATTAGGTTTTGTCCGCTACATTTCGAAGAAAACCAGTTCATGAACGCAGACAATAACAAACTCGTGTGGAATGCAGTACCCACACTGTTTGACATCCTAAATAAGCCACCTCAACTGACGATGAAGAGGAAACTGCCACAAAGATTCGACAGTCAATCTAAAGCTGTAAAACAGTCGTATGACACAAAAGCAGCCAGTTCAGCTCTCCATGTATCAGTGCCAGATTCGTGCGAATCGTCACCACAGACGTGCTTTGACGATAAGGTGGTTAGATTAAGTGCAGCTGTTCATATCTTACAAAAGCGTGTGAAGTGTCAGAATGTGCAGATCGAGCGAAACTATTACGGGACAAGGAAAGTGCCTACAGACAGATTGAAAATTATTCAAATATTTGGTTTTTCGTGAAATGTAATGTAATCAGTTCATTATAATGTTTTCAGCATATTTCTGCCACTATTTGGCAGTTGCTTTACTCACTTTGAATAATATAAAGATTAAGGTAGTACTTGTGGCAACAGGCAACAATGACACACACAGTAGGCCTACAGAACGATAAACGAGCTGTCGATCGCTTTTGCATGTAGAGGTACATGTCTGTGCTTCTTACATGTGAATCTGTGTGTTTATATTCTTTTGATATCAACGTGGTAAGCTGCAATTTTGTCCAATGTCACAAGTGTTTCTTCACGAATGTGTTGTAGCTTGCCACTCTATTCATGGTTTTTGTCCATACTTGCGCTTATTTTAGAATCATTAATAGAAACATATATGCCTTCCAACTCTTGGAGGCAAGAAAATAACTCGAATAATTCGGAAATTACGTAGGAAATGGATGTAAACAAACATTATGATTACAACGCATCTGACGTTCACCTTACCTGCCGCTTGGAGCGCTAGTGTCGCTCCATCTGTCAAACGGCAACAACTTTTACAGCAGTGAGTGTCGCGACTGTTATGTTAGACTGTGCTTCAACCCTAGAATCTGTGGTCGTGGACAGTCAGCGATCTGCATTATAAAGTCTGTCAGAGACATTTTAGTTTCATTTTAGTGTGTATTAATATTGCGAAGGTAAGTCTATTGTTATCAGCAAGTTAGTTAAATTTTTGTTTATTTTGGTAATACTGTCGCTGTATGTTGATGACACATGCTTTGTTTGTTCTTATATCTTTGCAATTTTCAAGCTGCTACGTTAATTTCGTTATCGCTGCCGTGTTGTTAATCATGGCTGCTCCGCTGTCTATCTGCACCATGGAGGTAAGAATAAGGGGAGATGGCGCTACGTGTCCCAGCTGTACTACGTTTTGAAGCCATGGGGGCGTGGCTCGCTGCCATGACACTCTGACCATAACATTGCCTGTGTGCTATAGCGCTGCGTGTTTACAGTCGCTAATTGCACCATATACGTATGTAACGTCATCAGATTGGTTGTTTCAAAGTTTTTGTTTAAAATAAAATCTCGTAAAGGCGAAATTCCGCATTTCTTCTGATTAAAAATAGTTTTTAATGTAATATTACGAATAGCTAGCCTTCAATGTAAACGATACAATTTTGTTAATCCAGTAATAAACGTGTATCACAAACTAAATAATAGAAACTGAAAACTAAGTTAGCTATATCCTCCCTCCAAAGCCCCACAAATACATCTTGTTTGTAATACGTACTGGGACATGTCAGTTACGTTACACTACTGGGAAACACTGTTCATTACCACCAATATTTACTGAAATACGGTACATAGAATGGCAAATCTACACAGTGTCCTGTTTAGGCCTATACTTTACGCCAGTTAATGTAGTGTTAGCTTTTAATATGGTACATGATGAAGACAAAGTGAGTTACTCAACACTTCGATTATCGACGATACGTACGTATTATACTGAAACGTGAACTTGAAAACTAAGAATTTAATTATTTGAATTAACATACCTTTTGCAAATGTTTTGGGTCTGTAGGGAAAACTGATGGTACAGCATTTTCTCGGAACCTTACTGTTGAAAGGGAAGTTCCGTCTATGTCCTCTTCTCGGAAATGCTGAGAACATATACTGCTCCATTTAGACGCACGCCAATTCTTCCTCCTCAAGGCATTCTCCCACAGAGCTTTCCGACTTTCGTTTTTAGGAAATCTAAAATCATACAGGAGAAAAACACGCTATAGTACAAGTACCGATGTAGCACACGTTCGTTCACAATGAAGTTGTAAAATCACACTTAACGAGACAACTTACACATGAAATATTATTCCCTTCGATTTTGCATCACAATCAGAAAGATTCGTACATCCGAACACCACACAAGTCACCATAATAGCGCAAAATCCTTCCAAAAGCGAGCGACAAGCCTATGCACACAAGCTTAGAGCAGCAATGTTTTGGTCGGATTGAGATGGCTACCCTCGGCTTCACAGCTGTGACGTCGCGGCGTCTCCCTCTATTCTTACCTCCATGATCTGCACCATAGAGTAAATATCTCTGGAGTGAGCATTGTGTTCTGCGCATGTTGTCAACATTAAACCAGGATTGTCACGTGTTTTCGGGACTTCGCTGTGCGTGTGTGCTTTCTGCAGCATTTGAAGTTTATAATATCAAGAGTTTTTGTTGTGTTTCACCGTTTGGTGATAGTGTAATAGCAATGGTAAATTACTGTTGTTGCTACGGATGCAAAGAAAAATATGTGAATGGAGGGATAGTAACTTTTCATGGGTACATTCCAAATAGCTCTAATTATAGTTGTCATATTAGTAAGAGGCACTGTATATGTTTAAAAATTTCGAGATGCATTATAATTAAGGCTTGATTCTGTAGACCTATTTTTCTACGATTTTATGACTATATAATAGATATTACGGCTTGTACAAAAGCTTACAAACAATCGCTTCCTCTCGTAAATTTGCTAGTGGAACAGGAAAGGGAATGGTTAGTTGTTTCAGCAAATACTATCCCCCATGCATTTATCAGTGACTTGTCGAGCTAGTGGAACAGGAAAGGGAATGGTTAGTTGTTTCAGCAAATACTATCCCCCATGCACTTATCAGTGACTTGTCGATTATGTATATAGATTACTCAGTCTACTCTTTATTTAATAAACTGGGAGCAAGTACGTAAAATGCGTTAAATAAATACTTCAAAGTGTCACCAGTAAGAAAAATTGTGCTTTAGGTCGCAAAAACGAGAAAATAAATACGCAGAAATGGCAGAAAAAAAGGACGAATTAGCAGGGATATAATCGCTAATGTGTGGCAAATTCGGTGTTTTTCGGACTCTTGCAAAAGTGCTAGCGTACTGTCAAGTCGTTTTGTAACACTACCACTGCAAAAATGCACGTCAGGCTCTGTAATACTATAAAGTGCCGTATCGTACAGAAAACTACCAAAAATCGAGTGCATCTGAACTGTGGCACCTACCGCAAAGAAGCAGAATGCGATATCACTTGCCCTTAAAAGTTACGTAGCTGGTTTATTCCCGGTATCTAATGGATACTGTTAAAATGTCTGCGCAACATTTATAAATAATCCACGACACGTACGAAAAGAATCCGTCTGTACTAGGGATGTAGTGACATTCTAAATATACAGGGCGCTATACGGACAAAAACACGACGTCCCGACATCACGTGACAAGGCCGGCCATGTATGTTGACAACACAAAATCTGTTCTGCGCATGTGAATGCTCACTCCAGAGATATTTACTCTATGATCTGCACCAAAGAAGAGCAACGTTCAGTGATCTGTTTTTTGTGGTCAGAAGGCGTATCAGGGGCCTAAATTCATCGAAGACTTTCGGTACAGTATGGGAACAGTGTTTTGCCACAACGGAGTGTCTACGAATGGATTGAAAAATTCCGAAATGGTCACACAAGTGTTACGCACGATGAAGGAGCCGGACGACCTTTTACGGCCACAAATGAAGAAACCATTGAGCGTTCACGTGATTATGACTCTCTTAGAGAGACAGTTAACTATTGACAAAGTGGCACATCATCTGCAAATTAGTCACCGTTCTGTCTACGAAATCATCCACAACAGATTTGGGTTTCATGAAGTCTATGCAAGATGGGTTCCAAAATAACTCACACAGTTGCAGCCGGCCGGGGTGGCCGAGCGGTTCTAGGCGCTACAGTCTGGAACCGTGCGACCGCTACGGCCGCAGGTTCAAATCCTGCCTCGGGCATGGATATGTATGGTGTCCTTAGGTTAGTTAGGTTTAAGTACTTTTAAGTTCTAGGGGATTGATGACCTTAGAAGTTAAGACCCATAGTGCTCAGAGCCATTTGAACCACACAGTTGCATAAACGAATGTGTTTTGACATCTGCAAAAAACATTTGGATCGCTATGGTAATGGAGGGGACAACTTCTTAGACAGGATCATTGCTGGTGACGAAACATGGATCCATCATTACGAACCAGAGAGTAAACGGCAGAGTATGGAATGGAAACATCAAAATTCGCCATGCAAGAAAAAGTTCAAGACCCAACCGTATGCAGGAAAACTGATGCTTTCGGTTTTCTGGGAAGCACAAGGTCCAATACTGGAACATTATAGGGAAGGGACACAACAATAAACAGTGAAAGTTACAGTGTGACGCTTACTGCCAGGCTAAAGCCTGCAATTCGAAGCAAACGCCGAGGATTCCTGTCAAAAGGTGTTGTGTTGTTGCACGTCAATGTCAGTCCGCATACTGCTGCCCACACTGCTGAAATGCTCCAGAAACTCAAATTTGAAATACTGGGTCATCCTCCATATAGCCCCGATCTTGCCCCTTCTGACTATCACTTGTTTGTTCCACTCAAAGAGGCATTAAGAGGTGGTCCATTTGCCTCGGACGAAGCAGTGAAAGAAGTGGTGCATTCCTGGTTCGCAGGTCAATCGAGAACCTTTTTTGTGAGGGCATCAGGAAGTTTGTACAACGATGGAGCAAGTGCGTTGAAATGCAAGGAGATTATGTCGAAAAATGATGTTCTTGTAAGTTTCCTATTTGATTACAATAAAATTTTATAACTATAACTACTTTTCGGATAATTCACTACTGGCCATTACAATTGCTACACCAAGAAGAAATGCAGATGATAAACGGGTATTCATTGGACAAATATATTACACTAGAACTAACATGTGATTTCATTTTCAAGCAATTTGGGTGTATGGAGTCTGAGAAATCAGCACCCAGAACAGCCACCTCTGCCCCTAATAACGGCCTTGATACGCCTGGGCATTGAGTCAACCAGAGCTTGGATGGCGTGTACAGGTACAGCTGCCCATGCAGCTTCAACACGATACCACAGTTCATCAAGAGTAGTGACTGGCGTACTGTGACGAGCCAGTTGCTCGGCCACCATTGACCAGACGTTTTCATTTGGTGAGAGATCTGGAGAATGTGCTGGCCAAGGCAGCAGTCGAACATTTTCTCTATCCACAAAAGCCCGTACAGGACCTGCAACATGCAGTCGTGCATTATCCTGCTGAAATGTAGGGTTTCGCAGGGATCGAATGAAGGGTAGAGCCACGGGTCGTAAACCATCTGAAATGTAACGTCCACTGTTCAAAGTGCCGTCAATGTGAACAAGAGATGACCGAGACGTGTAACCCCAGACGATCACGCCGGGTGATACGCCAGTATGAAGATGACGAATACATGCTTCCAATGTGCGTTCACCGCGATGTCGCCAAACACGGATGCGACCATCGTGATGCTGTAAACAGAACCTGGATTCATCCGAAAAAATGACACTTTGCCATTCGTGCACCCAGGTTCGTCGTCGAGTACATCATCGCAGCCGCTCCTGTCTGTGATGCAGCGTCAAGGGTAACTGTAGCCGAGCTGATAGTCCATGCTGCTGCAAACGTCATCGAACTGTTCGTGGAGTTGGTTGTTGTCTTGCAAACGTCCCAATTTGTTGACTCAGGGATCGAGACGTGGCTGCACGATCCGTTGCAGCCTTGTGGATAAGATGCCTGTCATCTCGACTGCTAGTGATACGAGGCCGTCGGGATCCAGCACGGCGTTCCGTATTACCCTCCTGGATCCACCGATTCCATATTGTGCTAACAGTTGGATCTCGACCAACGCGAGCAGCAATATCGCGATACGATAAACCGCAATCGCGATACGCTACAATCCGACCTTTATCAAAATCGGAAACGTGATGGTACGCATTTCTCCTCGTTACACGAGGCATTACAACGACGTTTCACCATGCAACGCCGGTCAACTGCTGTTCGTGTATGAGAAATCGGTTGGAAACTTTCCTCATGTCAGCACGTTGTAAGTGTCGCCACCGGCGCCAACCTTGTGTGAATGCTCTGAAAAGCTAATCATTTGCATGTCACAACATCTTCTTCCTGTCGGTTAAATTTCGCGTTTGTAGCACGTCATCTTCGTGCTGTAGCAATTTTAATGGCCAGTAGTGTACATCTCAAGACTGTCCCAATGAAACTCAAACTGCCACCTGATGTCTGTTCTGTGCGGTGATTCCAACTTGCGACGGTTTGGACGGCTACTGCTGTGTATTTTACAGTAGCCAGCGTACCGAGTAATTTGCCGCCTGAAGTGTAATCGAACAGTACCAGACGCCTTCGCCTGTTTATGTACAGTACGTTATACTTATTTACTGAGACACAAAGGAATTACAGACATTGGCTGCGAATGGGCATTGATGTAAATCAGTGGGGAAAGTTGGAAGTTTGTGCCAGATGGGGACACGAACCCAATTCCCCCCCCCCCCCCTTACTACGCACATGCGCTGACTGTAGCACCGTCCAGACACAGTGGTCATCGAAACTTCACGGACTACCCTAGCGCGCCACCTTTCAGACCAAAATTCTCAACCTATCCACAAACTACCAATGTAGCTCCCCTTGGCCGTTATCTTCATTACTCGTCGCCGATTTCCCTTAGAGTTCGCGCCTGGTCTGAATCCGAACTGACCATTGGCCGTTCTGTTCTTCCAAAACAACACCCACCAATCTGACCCACCGCTACAATGAATTAAGACGGTAAGGAACTACAGACTTCTCTGTCCATAATCTACCATCACCTTCCATTTTCTTCCTTGTGACCACGCAGACATGGTAGAAATGAATCTGATGCGTCAGGTACGGTCAGCACAAGAAGTAGTGCAGGAAGTACCGATTTCCAATTCAAACAACTACACTCATGTTCATAAATTAAGGATGATGCTGATACATGGTGAAACAACGCTATGGTGGGCGGTTTGCGGGTTCAAATCACCTCGGGGTATGACCGTGCGGTGCATTTGACCTGCGGTCGGCGCACGGTGGCACTGGCAGCAGTCCACATATGCAGAGGTGTGTTGGTGCATGTCAGAGTACGGTGCAACGAGTAAGTGTGCAGGCGTTTCCAGACGTGCTAATGGTGACTGTGTGTTGCAAATGGCTCAAAGAACACATATTGATGACGTTACGAGGGGTAGAATACTACGGCGACTGGAGGCTGGTCAAACACAGCAGGTCGTAGCATGGGCCCTCTGTGTGATCTCAAGATTATGGCAGTGTTTCCAGCAGACAGGAAATGTGTCCAGGTGCTACAGTACGGGACGTCCACAGTGTACAACACGAGAAGATCGATATCTCACCATCAGTGCCCGCAGACTGCCACAGAGTACTGCAGGTAGCCTCTCTCAGGACCTTACTGCAGCCACTGGAACAGTTGTCTCCAGACATACAGTCTACAGACGACTGAACAGACACAGTTTATTCTCCCAGAGACCTGCAAGGTGTATTCCACAGACCCCTGGTCACAGGAGAGCGTGTAGAGCCTGGTGTCAAGAACACAGTACGTAGTCATTGGAACAGTGGTCCCAGCTTATGTTCATGGACGAGTCCAGGTACAGTCTGAACAGTGACTGTCGCCGGGTTTTCATTTGGCGTGAACCAGGAACCAGATACCGACCTCTTGATGACTTTGAAAGGAATCTGTATGGAGGTCGTAGTTTGATGGTGAGGGTTGGGATTATGATTGGTGCACGTACACCCCTGCATGTCTTTGACAGAGGAACTGTAACAGGTCAGATGTATCGGGATGTCATTTTGCAACAATATGTCCACTTTTTCAGGGGTGCAGTTGGTCCCACCTTCCTCCTGATGGATGATAAAGCACAGTCCCACCGAGTTGCCATCGTGGAGGAGTACCTTGAAACAGAAGATATCAGGTGAATGGGGTGGCCTGACTGTTCTCCAGACCTAAACCCCATCGCGCACATCTGGGATGCTCTCGGTCAAAGTATCGCTGCACATCTTCAAACTGCTACGACACTTCAGGTTCTCTGGCAGGCACTGGTGCAAGAATGGGAGGCTATACCCCAGCAGCTGCTCGACCACCTGATCCAGAGTATGCCAATCCCTTGTGTGGCCTGTGTACGCGTGCATGGTGATCATATCCCATATTGATGTAGGGGTACATGCGCAGGAAACAGTGGCGTTTCGTAGCACGTGTTTTGGGATGGCTTTCTCAACGTATTGCTAATACCGTGGACTTACAGATCTGTGTCATGTGTGTTCCCTATGTGTCTATGCTATTAGCACCAGTTTTGTGTATTGCCACATTGTGTGGCACCTCATTCTGCAATTATCCTTAATTATGAACACGAGTGTAGAATCCCGCCTCCACTTCTTTGCAACTTTTGCCGTGCTATGACAGGACATTTCAGTCATGTCGACACCTGAAATGCATTTATTTCTACAGCCTGATGGGAAATTTACGCGCTTCCCTGCCAAAGTGATAGCTTTCTTCACTGTCCCTTCTCCCAGGTAGCCAAGCCCTCCATAGGGAATAGCTGTTGTTTATTAATCGTTCAACTGAGAAGCGACCAGACTGCAGAGCTGGATGGTGGCAAGCATTGTAGTTCTGCTTCTGCGCAAAAGAACATCAAAAATCAATAATGGAATGTACTTTTTATTTGTCTCTGAGCAGTATGGGACTTAACATCTGTGGTCATCAGTCCCCTAGAACTACTTAAACCTAACCAACCTAAGGACATCATATACATCCATTCCCGAGGCAGGATTTCAACCTGCGACCGTAGCGGTCACGCGGTTCCAGACTGAAGCGCCTAGAACTGCATGGCTACTCCGGCCGGTGTACTTTTTATTTTCTGAAACTACACTCCTGGAAATTGAAATAAGAACACCGTGAATTCATTGTCCCAGGAAGGGGAAACTTTATTGACACATTCCTGGGGTCAGATACATCACATGATCACACTGACAGAACCACAGGCACATAGACACAGGCAACAGAGCATGCACAATGTCGGCACTAGTACAGTGTATATCCACCTTTCGCAGCAATGCAGGCTGCTATTCTCCCATGGAGACGATCGTAGAGATGCTGGATGTAGTCCTGTGGAACGGCTTGCCATGCCATTTCCACCTGGCGCCTCAGTTGGACCAGCGTTCGTGCTGGACGTGCAGACCGCGTGAGACGACGCTTCATCCAGTCCCAAACATGCTCAATGGGGGACAGATCCGGAGATCTTGCTGGCCAGGGTAGTTGACTTACACCTTCCAGAGCACGTTGGGTGGCACGGGATACATGCGGATGTGCATTGTCCTGTTGGAACAGCAAGTTCCCTTGCCGGTCTAGGAATGGTAGAACGATGGGTTCGATGACGGTTTGGATGTACCGTGCACTATTCAGTGTCCCCTCGACGATCACCAGTGGTGTACGGCCAGTGTAGGAGATCGCTCCCCACACCATGAAGCCGGGTGTTGGCCCTGTGTGCCTCGGTCGTATGCAGTCCTGATTGTGGCGCTCACCTGCACGGCGCCAAACACGCATACGACCATCATTGGCACCGAGGCAGAAGCGACTCTCATCGCTGAAGACGACACGTCTCCATTCGTCCCTCCATTCACGCCTGTCGCGACACCACTGGAGGCGGGCTGCATGATGTTGGGGCGTGAGCGGAAGACGGCCTAACGGTGTGCGGGACCGTAGCCCAGCTTCATGGAGACGGTTGCGAATGGTCCTCGCCGATACCCCAGGAGCAACAGTGTCCCTACTTTGCTGGGAAGTGGCGGTGCGGTCCCCTACGGCACTGCGTAGGATCCTACGGTCTTGGCGTGCATCCGTGCGTCGCTACGGTCCGGTCCCAGGTCGACGGGCACGTGCACCTTCCGCCGACCACTGGCGACAACATCGATGTACTGTGGAGACCTCACGCCCCACGTGTTGAGCAATTCGGCGGTACGTCCACCCGGCCTCCCGCATGCCCACTATACGCCCTCGCTCAAAGTCCGTCAACTGCACATACGGTTCACGTCCACGCTGTCGCGGCATGCTACCAGTGTTAAAGACTGCGATGGAGCTCCGTATGCCACGGCAAACTGGCTGACACTGACGGCGGCGGTGCACAAATGCTGCGCAGCTAGCGCCATTCGACGGCCAACACCGCGGTTCCTGGTGTGTCCGCTGTGCCGTGCATGTGATCATTGCTTGTACAGCCCTCTCGCAGTGTCCGGAGCAAGTATGGTGGGTCTGACACACCGGTGTCAATGGGTTCTTTTTTCCATTTCCAGGAGTGTATCAAGCGAAAGATATGTATGACGAAGAATGGTCCGTAGAACACCAAGAGGAGGAGCTGGAAGCTGGAGACCCATCTTTTATTGTTAGTGGCCTCACGCAGGAGGAATTCTAGCGACGCCGAGACGGTGGTCGACTGGTTGATACCCAACTAGGCCCATCAGAGCGGCCCTGAGCATAGAAACCGTCGAGTCTGCAGACGTAATGTCGACATACACCGAAAGAAAATGGTACACCTGCGTAATTCTGTGTAGGGCCCCTGCGAGCATCCAAAATTGCAGCAACACGACTTGCCATGGAACTGACTAATGTCTGAAGTAGTACTGGTGGGAACTGACACCATGAATCATGCAGGTCTGTCCATAAATCCGTAAGAGTACGAGGAGCTGGAGACCTCTGAACAGTATGTTGCAAGCCACCCCAGATGTGTTAAATAATGTTCATGTCTGGGGAGTCTGGTGACCGGAGGAAGTGTTTCAACTCAGAAGAGTGTTCCTGTAGGAACTGTAGCAACTCTGGGCGTGTGGGGTGTCGCATTGTCCTGCTGTAATTGCCCAAGTCCGTCGGAATGCCCAATGGACATGAATTCACGCAAGCCATCAGACAGGATGCTTACATATGTGTCATCTAAAGAGTCGCATCTAGACGTATCAGGGGTCCCATATCACTCCAACCGCACACGTACCTCGCCATTATAGAGCCTCTACCAACTTGAACAGTCCCCTGACGACATGTAGCCTCCATGGATTCATGAGGTTGTCTCCATACCCGTACACGTTCATCTGTTCTATACAATTTGAAACACGACTCTTCCGACCAGGCAACATGTTTCCAGTTATCAACAGTCCAATTTGGTGATGGGCCCAGGCGAGGCTTATAGGTTCGTGTCATGCAGTCATCAAGGGTACACGAGTGGGCCTCTGGCTCCAAAAGCCCATATCGATGATGTTTTGTTGAATTGTTCTCGTGCTGATACTTGTTGATGGCCGGCCGCGGTGGCCCTGGGGTTCTAGGCGCTGCAGTCCGGAACCACAGGACTGCTACGGTCGCAGGTTTGAATCCTGCCTCGTGCATGGATGTGTGTGATGTCCTTAGGTTAGTTAGGTTTAAGTAGTTCTAAGTTCTAGGGGACTGATGACCTAAGATGTTAAGTCCCATAGTGCTCAGAGCCATTCTGAACTGGTTGATGGCGGCAGCGATGTGAGAAATCTGATCATTTAATAGATTCCTGATATTCACGGTACACTCAAGAAATGGTCTTCATTGCTACCTCAGAGATACTGTGTCCCATCGCTTGTGTGCTGACCATAACACCACATAAATCTTGATAACCTGCCATTGTAGCAGCAGCAACCGATCTAAACAACAGCGCCAGACAACTGAGCCGGCCTGTGTGAGCGAACGGTTCTAGGCGCTTCAGTCTGGAACCGCGCTGCTGCTGCTATGGTCACAGGTTCGAATTCTGCCTCGGGCATGGATGTCTCTGATGTCCATAGGTTAGTTAGGCTCAAGAAGTTCTAAGTTTTTGGTTCAAGAATCATAAAAGAAGGTTGTATACATGGAAGAATCCTGGAGATACTAGAAGCTATCATATAGATTATATAATGGTAAGACAGAGATTTAGGAACCAGGTTTAAAATTGTAAAACATCTCCAGGGGCAGATGTGGACTCTGACCACAATCTGTTGGTTATGAACTGTAGATTAAAACTGAAGAAACTGCAAAAACGTGGGAATTTAAGGAGATGGGACCTGGATAAACTTACTAAACCAGAGGTTGTACAGAGTTTCAGGGAGAGCATAAGGGAACAATTGACAGGAATGGGGGAAAGAAGTACAGTAGAAGAAGAACGGGGAGCTCTGAGGGATGAAGTAGTGAAGGCAGCAGAGGATCAAGTAGGTAAAAAGACAAGGGCTAGTAGAAATCCTTGGGTAACAGAAGAAATAATGAATTTAACTGATGAAAGGAGAAAATATAAAAATGCAGCAAATGAAGCAGGCAAAAAGGAATACAAACGTCTCAAAAATGAGATCGACAGGAAGTGCAAAATGGCTAATCAGGGACGACTAGAGGACAAATGTAAGGATGTACAGGCTTATCTCACTAGAGGTAAGATAGATACTGCCTACAGGAAAATTAAAGGGACAATTGGAGGAAAGAGAACCACTTGAATGAATATCAAGAGCTCAGAAGAAAACCCAGTTTTAAGCAAAGAAGGGAAAGCAGAAAAGTGGAAGTAGTATATAGAGGGTCTATACAACGGCGATGTACTTGAGGACAATATTATGGAATGGAAGAGGATGTAGATGAAGATGAAATTGAAGATACGATACTGCGTGAAGAGTTTGACAGAGCACTGAAAGACCTGAGTCGAAACAAGGCCCCGGAAGTAGACTACATTCCATTAGAACTACTGATAGCCTTGGGAGAACCAGTCCTGAGAAAACTCTACCATCTGGTGAGCAAGATGTATGAGACGGGCGAAATACCCTCAGACTTCAAGAAGAATATAATAATTCCAATCCCTAAGAAAGCAGGTGTTGACAGATGTGAAAATTACCGAACTATCAGTTTAATAAGTCACAGCTGCAAAATAGTAACACAAGTTCTTTACAGACGAATGGAAAAACTGGTAGAAGCCGACCTCGGGGAAGATCATTTTGGATTCCGTAGAAATATTGGAACACGTGAGGCAGTACTGACCCGACTTATCTTAGAAGAAAGATTAAGGAAAGGCAAACCTACGTTTCTAGTATTTATAGACTTAGAGAAAGCTTTTTTCAATTTGACTGGAATACACTTTTTCAAATTCTAAAGGTGGCAGGGGTAAAATACAAGGAGCGAAAGGCTATTTACATTTTGTACAGAAACCATATGACAATTATAAGAGTCGAGGAACATGAAAGGGAAGCAGTGGTGGGGAAGGGAGTGAGACAGGGTTGTAGCCTGCCCCAATGTTATTCAATCGGTATATTGAGCATGCAGTAATGGAAACAAACGAAAAATTCGGAGTAGGAATTAAAATCCATGGAGAAGAAATAAAAACTTTGAGATTCCCAGATGACATTGTCATTCTGTCAGAGACAGCAAAGGACCTGGAAGAGCACTTGAATGGAATGGGCAGTGTCTTGAAAGGAGGATATAAGATGAACATCAACAAAAGCAAAACGAAGATAATGGAATGTAGTCGAATTAAGTCGGGTGATGCTGAGGGAATTAGACTAGAAAAATGATAGACTTAAAGTAGTATAGGAGCTTTGCTATGTGGGGAGTAAAATAACTGATGATGGTCGAAGTGGAGAGGATATAAAATGTGGATTGGCAATGGCAAGGGAAGCGTTTCTGAAGAAGAAAAATTTGTTAACATCGAGTATAGATCAAAATGTAAGGAAGTCGTTTCTGAAAGTATTTGTATGGAGTATAGCCATGTATGGAAGTGAAACGTGGACGATAAATAGTTTGGACAAGAAGAGAATAGAAGCTTTCGAAATGTGATGCTACAGAATAATGCTGAATATTAGATGGGTAGATCACATAACTAATGAGGAGGTATTGAATAGAATTGGGGAGAAGAGGAGTTTGTGGCACAACTTGACAAGAAGAAGGGACCGATTGGTAGCACATGTTCTGAGGCATCGATGGATCACAAATTTAGCATTGGAGGGTAGCATGGAGGGTAAAAATCGTAGAGGGAGACCAAGAGATGAATACACTAGGCAGATTCAGAAGGATGTAGGTTGCAGTAAGTACTGGGAAATGAAGAAGCTTGCACAGGATAAGGTAGCGTGGAGAGCTGTATCAAGCCAGTCTCAGGACCGAAGACTACAACAAGGGTACACGAGTGGGCCTCTGGCTCCGAAAGCCCATATCGATGATGTTTCGTTGAATAGTTCTCGTGCTGATTCTTGGTGATGGCCGGCCCTGAGTGGCCGTGGGGTTCTAGGTGCTGCAGTCTGGAACCGCAGGACTGCTATGGTCGCAGGTTCGAATCCTTCCTCGCGCATGGATGTGTGTGATGTCCTTAGGTTTAAGTAGTTCTAAGTTCTAGGGGACTGATGACCTCAGATGTTAAGTCCTATAGTGCTCTGAGCCATTTGAACCATTTTTGAACCAGACATTTGTCTTATAGAGGCCTTGTGGACCGTAGTGCCGTATTCTGGCTGTTTACATATTTCTGTATTTGAATACGCTTGCCGATACCAATTTCTTTGGCGCTTCAGTGTACATGAGGCTGAGCAGTAAATTGGACTAGGAGGCACATAAATCCAAGAAACAGGAGGAGGGCATTGGAGACTAATTGACGGTCACAGCTGGGCCCGCGCGAACGGGAAGCGGCGAGTGGCGCAGGGGGGATCTGACGCCAGCGCTTCCGCCGGAGACACGGTGACGCACGCGTCAACACGCGCCGTATTCTTGGCACGATACCGCAGAAGTCCGGTTTCGCAACTACGACGTGGAGGCGAGAATCCGACATGCTCCCAGTACAGCCTGAAAATGTTCTTAATGGTGCACCAGTGGCGGACCAGTTTGTTATCGCCTGCGTGATCTGGGCAAACCCAACCCGTATCCAGTCCAAACCAAACGGTCAGCCGAATCAGTTCAGTACCACAACATCAAACGGATAACAGACCCGAACTGTTTGAAACAGTTAAGGCAGAACAGGGAATCAGCGATAATAAAGCGGTTACTGCATCGATGATTTCAGCCGTAAATAGAAATATTAAAAAAGTGAAGGAAGATTTTTCTGTTTAGCAAAAGTGACAAAAAGCAGATTTCAGAGTACCTGACAGCTCAACACAAAAGTTTTATCTTAAGTACAGATAGTGTTGAGGTTGAGTGGACAAAGTTCAAAACCATCGTACAATATGCATTAGATGAGTATGTGCCAAGCAAGATCGTGAGATATGGAAAAGAGCCAACGTGATACAACAACCGAGTTAGAAAACTGCGCCAGCCGGTGTGACCAGAGCGGTTCTAGGCGCTTCAGTCTGGAAACGCTCGACTGCTACGGTCGCAGGTTCGAATCCTGCCTCCGGCATGGATGTGTGTGTTGTCCTTAGGTTAGTTAGGTCTAAGTAGTTCTAAGTTCTAGGGGACTGAGGACCTCAGATGTTAAGTCCAATAGTGCTCCGCGCCATTTGAACCATTTAGAAAACTGCTACGGAAGCAAAGGGAACTTCACAGCAAACATAAACAAAAGTTACACGAGGCGAAATGTAGTGCGATGAGGGCTATGCGAGAGGCGTTCAATGAATTCGAAAGTAAAGTTCTGTGTACTGACTTGGCAGAAAATCCTAAGATATTTTGGTCTTATGTCAAAGCGGTAGGCAGATCAAAACAAAGTGTTCGGACACTCTGTGACCAAAATCGTACTGAAACAGAGGATGACAGACTAAAGGACGAAATACTAAATGTCTTTTTCCAAAGCTGTTTCACGGAGGAAGACTGCACTGTAGTTTCTTCTCTAGATTGTCGCACAGATGACAAAATTGTATATATCAAAATGGATGACAGAGGCATAGAGAAACAATTAAAATCGCTCACAAGAGGAAAGGCTGATGGGATACCAGTTCGATTTTACACAGAGTACGCGAAGGAAGTTGCCCCCCTTCTTGCAGCGTTGTATCGTAGGTCTCTAGAAGAGCGTAGCGTTCCAAAAGATTGGAAAAGGGCACAGGTCACTCCCGTTTTCAAGAAGCGACGTCGAACAGATGTGCAGAACTATAGACCTATATTTCTAACGTCGATCAGTCGTAGAATTTTGGAACACGTATTATGTTCGAGTATAATGACTTTTCTGAAGACTAGAAATCTACACTGTGGGAATCAGCATGGGTTTCGAAAAAGACGATCGTCTGAAACCCAGCTCGCGCTATTCGTCCACGAGACTCAGAGGGCCATAGACACGGGTTCCCAGGTAGATGCCGTGTTTCTCGACTTCCGCAAGGCGTTCGATACAGATCCCCACAGTCATTTAATGAACAAAGTAAGAGCATATGGACTATCAGATCAATTGTGTGGTTGGATTGAAGAATTCCTAGATAACAGAACGCAGCATGTCATTCTCAATGGAGAGAAGTCTTCCGAAGTAAGAGTAGTTTCAGGTGTGCCGCAGGGGATTGTCGTAGGACTGTTGCTATTCACTATATACATAAATGACCTTGTGGATAACATCGGAAGATCACTGAGGCTTTTTGCGGATGATGCTGTAGTATATCGAGAAGTTGTAACAATGGAAAATTGCACTGAAATGCAGGAGGATCTGCAACGAATTGACGCATGGTGCAAGGAATGACAATTGAATCTCAATGTAGACAAGTGTAATGTGCTGCGAAAGCATAAAAAGAAAGATCCCTTATCATTTAGTTACAATATAGCAGGCCAGCAACTGGAAGCAGTTAATTCCATAAATCATCTGGGAGTACGCATTAGGAGTGATTTAAAAGGAATGACCATGTAAAATTAATCGTCGGTAAAGCAGATGCCAGACTGAGATCCATTGGACGAATCCTAAGGAAATGCAGTCCGAGAACAAAGGTTACAGTACACTTGTTCGCCCACTGCTCGTATACTGCTCACTGGTGTATAGAACAGTATTATAATCAGCCTCGGCGTATTTGCACTTCGAGAGCATGGACTGAAATATTGAAATTATTGTGAACACACACAATACTCGAAGAATATTCCTCTTACCATCATATTCAGGCTGTGGTAGTCGAATCCTGGCTCTCGGCGTAAGCTGAAAAGGAAAATCTTAAAACTAATGTTGCTCTCCGGTGCAGCTCATTGCTGTGCAAAAAAACTGCTTGTTAAATATTAAAGCGGGCCTTCTCTGCGCTTCCGTTATGATTTTGCTTTTTAGGTCGACGCGTAATGGTGTCCGTTGAACCAGCGACCGCTAAAATTGTGGAGCTGTAAAAACGTCTTAAGAAAAATTAATTCAATGCAAGGAACATGACAGAGGGCTTACTGTACATCGAAATAACTCACATATAAACTATAACGTACTACATTAACAGGGTTAACAGCATAATAGCTTGCATTACTTTCGTAGTACGAGGTGCATTCAAGTTCTAAGGCCTCCGATTTTTTTTCTAATTAACTACTCACCCGAAATTGATGAAACTGGCGTTACTTCTCGACGTAATCGCCCTGCAGACGTACACATTTTTCACAACGCTGACGTCATGATTCCATGGCAGCGGCGAAGGCTTCTTTAGGAGTCTGTTTTGACCACTGGAAAATCGCTAAGGCAATAGCAGCACGGCTGGTGAATGTGCGGCCACGGAGAGTGTCTTTCATTGTTGGAAAAAGCCAAAAGTCACTAGGAGCCAGGTCAGGTGAGTAGGGAGCATGAGGAATCACTTCAAAGTTGTTATCACGAAGAAACTGTTGCGTAACGTTACCTCGATGTGCGGATGCGTTGTCTTGGTGAAACAGCACACGCGTAGCCCTTCCCGGACGTTTTTGTTGCAGTGCAGGAAGGAATTTGTTCTTCAAAACATTTTCGTAGGATGCACCTGTTACCGTAGTGCCCTTTGGAGCGCAATTGGTAAGGATTACGCCCTCGCTGTCCCAGATCATGGACACCATCAATTTTTCAGCACTGGCGGTTACCCGAAATTTTTTTGGTGGCGGTGAATCTGTGTGCTTCCATTGAGCTGACTGGCGATTTGTTTCTGGATTGAAAAATGGCATCCACGTCTCATCCATTGTCACAACCGACGAAAAGAAAGTCCCATTCGTGCTGTCGTTGGCGTCAACATTGCTTGGCAACATGCCACACGGTAAGCCGTGTGGTCGTCCGTCAGCATTCGTGGCACCCACCTGGATGACACTTTTCGCATTTTCAGGTCGTCATGCAGGATTGTGTGCACAGAACCCACAGAAATGCAAACTCTGGAGGCGATCTGTTCAACAGCCATTCAGCGGTCCCCCAAAATAATTCTCTCCACTTTCTCGATCGTGTCGTCAGACCGGCTTGTGCGAGTCCGAGGTTGTTTCGGTTTGTTGTCACACGATGTTCTGCCTTCACTAAACTGTCACACCCACGAACGCTCTTTCGACACATCTATAACTCCATCACCACATGTCTCCTTCAACTGTCGGTGAATTTCAATTGGTTTCACACCACGCAAATTCAGAAAACGAATGATTGCACGCTGTTCAAGTAAGGAAAACGTCGCGCTTTTAAGTATTTAAAACAGTTCTCATTCTCGCCGCTGGCGGTAAAATTCCTTCTGCCGTACGATGCTGCCATCTCTGGGATGTATTGACAATGAACGGGGCCTCATTTTAAAACAATGCGCATGTTTCTATCTCTTTCCAGTCTGGAGAAAAAAAATCGGAGGCCTTAGAACTTGAATGCACCTCGTACAAGATGTCTGCTTTATGTTACTAGAAACAAGCGAAGAGAGAGAAAGAGAAGAACAATCTAGGAGCTTTCTTCTCCTTTATTAATAGCATAGAAGTTATCACATTGAAAGAGTTTACTCCTTCATGTTGTTGTTGTGGTCTTCAGTCCAGAGACTGGTTTGATGCAGCTCTCCGTGCTACTCTATCCTGTGCAAGCTTCTTCATCTCCCAGTACCTACTGCAACCTACCTGCTTCTGAATCTGCTTAATGTATTCATCTCTATCCCTCCCTCTACGATTTTCACCCTCCTCGCTGCCCTCCAATACTAAATTGGTGATCCCTTGATGCCTCAGAACATGTCCTACCAACCAATCCCTTCTTCTAGTCAAGTTGTGCCATAAATTTCTTTTCTCCCCAATTCTGTTCAATACCTCCTCATTAGTTACGTGATCTACCCATCTAATCTTCAGCATTCTTCTGTAGCATCCTATTTCGAAAGCTTATATTCTCTTCTTGTCCAAACTATTTATCGTCGATTTTTCACTTCCATACATGGCTACGCTCCATACAAATACTTTCAGAAGCGACTTCCTGACTTAAATCTATACCTGATGTTAACAAATTTCTCTTCGTCAAAAACGCTTTCCTTGCTACTGCCAGTCGACATTTTATATCCTCTCTACTTCGACCATCATCAGTTATTTTACTCCCTAAATAGCAAAACTCCATTACTAATTTAAGTGTCTCATTTCCTAATCTAATTCCCTCAGCATCACCCGACTTTATTCGACTACATTCCATTATCCTCGTATTGCTTTTGTGATGTTCATCTTATATCTTCCTTTCAAGACACTGTCCATTCCGTTCAACTGCTCTTCCAAGTCCTTTGCTGTCTCCGACAGAATTACAATGACACCTCAAATTTTTTATTTCTTCTCTATGAAATTTAGTACCTACTCCGAATTCTTCTTTTGTTTCCTTTACTGCTTGCTCAATATACCGATTAAATAACATTGTGGACAGGCTACAACCCTGTCTCACTCCATTCCCAACCACTGCTTCCATTTCATGTCCCTCGACTATTATAACTGCCATCTGGTTTCTGTAGAAATTGTAAATATTCTTTCGCTCCCTGTATTTTACCCCTGACACCTTCAGAATTTGAAAGAGAGTTATTCCAGTTAACTTTCTCTAAGTCTACAAATGCTAGAAACGTAGGTTTGCCTTTCCTTAATCTATTTTCTAAGATAAGTCGTAGGGTCAGTATTGCCTCATGTGTTCCAACATTTCTAGGGAATCCAAACTGATCTTCCCCGTGGTCGGCTTCTACCAGTTTTTCCATTCGTCTGTAAAGAATTCGCGTTAATATTTTGCAGCCGTGACTTATTAAACTGATAGTTCGGTAACTTTCACATCTGTCAACACCTGCTTTCTTTGGGATTGGAATTATTATATTCTTCTTGAAGTCTGAGGGTATTTCGCCTGTCTCATACATCTTACTCACCAGATGGTAGAGTTTTGTCATGGCTGGCTCTCCCAAGGCCGTCAGTAGTTCTAATGGAATGTTGTCTACTGCCAGGGCTTTATCAAATTCTTCATGCAGTATCATATCTCCCCCGGGTCATTCAGTGCTCTGTCAAACTCTTCATGTAGTGTCATACCTCCCATTTCATCTTCATCTACATCCTCTTCCATTTCCATAATATTGTCCTCAAGTACATCGCCCTTGTATAGACCCTCTATATACTCCTTCCACTTTTCTGCTTTCCCTTCTTTGCTTAGAACTGGGTTTCCATCTGAGCTCTTGATATTCATACAAGTGGTTCACTTTTCTCGAAAGGTCTCTTTAATTTTCCTGTAGGCAGCATCTATCTTACCCCTAATGATATATGCCTCTACATCCTTACATTTGTCCTCTAGCCATCCCTGATTAGCCATTTTGCACTTCCTGTCGATCTCATTTTTGAGATGTTTTTATGCCTTATTGCCTGCTTCACTTACTGCAGTTTTATATTTTCTCCTTTCTTCAATTCAATTCAGTGTTTCTTCTGTTACCCAAGGATTTCTACTAGCCCTCGTCTTTTTACCTACTTGATCCTCTGCTGCCTTCACTATTTCATTCCTCAAGGCTACACATTCTACTTCTACTGTATTTCTTTCCCCCATTCCTGTCAATCGTTCCCTAATGCTCTCCTTGAAACTCTCTACAACCTCTGGTCCTGTCAGTTTATCCAGATCCCATCTCCTTAAATTCCCACCTTTTTGCAGTTTCTTCAGTTTTAATCGACAGTTCATAACCAACAGATTGTGGTCAGAGTCCGCATCTGCCCCTGGAAATGTCTTACAATTTAAAACCTGGTTCCTAAATCTCTGTCTTACCGTTATATAATCTGTCTGAAACTTTCCAGTATCTCCATGCCTCTTCCATGTATACGACCTTCTTTCATGATTCTTGAAGCAAGTTAAAGCTGTGCAAAATTTTACCAAGGGGCTTCCTCTTTCATTTCTTACCCCCATTCCATATTCACCTACTACGTTTCCTTCTCTCCCTTTTCCTACTCTCGAATTCCAGTCACCCATGACTATTAAATTTTCGTCTCCCTTCACTATCTGAACAATTTCTTTTATCTCATCATACATTTCATCAATCTCTTCGTCATCTGCGGAGCTAGTTGGCATATAAACATGTACTACTGTGGTAGGCGTGGTCTTCGTGTCTTTCTTGGCCACAATTATAAGTTCAGTATGCTATTTGTAGTAGCTTACCTGCAGTCCTATTTTTGTTATTCACTATTAAACCTACTCCTGCATTATCCCTATTTGATTTTGTATTTATAACCCTGTATTCACCTGACCAGAAATCTTGTTCCTCCTGCCACCGGACTTTACTAATTCCCACTATATCTAACTTTAACCTATCCATTTCCCTTTTTAAATGTTCTAACCTACCTGCTCGATTAACGGATCTGACATTCCACTCTCCGATCCTTAGTTCGCCAGTATCTCCTGATACTGTGATTAAATTTAATATTTACTATGAAACAGGAAATTTTACGCCGCCTATGCGCACAGTGAAACACAAAAGGTTCTTGTACATTTATTTCGTCGCAAGACACACTTCTCGTTCCAAGTTTTTCTGTTTTGTTTTGTTCTAAATGTCTTTACGACACAATTGTCGCATGTAACGGCACAAGGAGCGGACTCCAAGTCTTCGTAGCAAATAATCCTGAGCAAATAGGGAGGGAGGGTGCGCTTAACGTCCCGTCAACATCGAGGTCTTTGGAGCACAAGCTCGGGTTGTGTCGAGGATGGGGAAGGAAATCGGACCTGTCCTTCCAGAGATTTAGGGAAATCATGGAAAACCTAAGTCCGGGTTGCCGGATGCGGGTTCGAACCGTCGTCCTCCAGAATGTGAGTCCAGTGTGCTAACCACGGTATGTCGTGACGCGTTCAGGTATTAGTGATCACCAGGTCGCAGTGGCAATGAATTCTGTAATATTCAAATCCACCAAGAACAAACGCAAAAGAAATCTACGAGTATATGAAAAAGTGGACAAGAATTCGCTTGATGCTTTCCTATGAGTCAGTCCCTCCTAACTAATTATGTAAGCGTAGACCAGATGTGGCTTAAATTCAGATAAAAAGTCCCGATACCAAATGAGAGATTTATACCGAGTCTACGTACATAAAAATCAATTGTCGCATGTATGAAAGATCGTCACTTGAGAACGGCTCGATCGATTTGGCTGATTTTTTTTTTTTTTTTTTTTTTTTTTTTTTTTTTTTTTTTTTTTTTTTTTTTTTTTGCGGTTCTCAGGACAAGATTTCTACGAAAGAGAAATCGAATATTCGCATGGTATTCTTATTTCTAAATCTCCGTGAAAGAAATATGACGGTCGGTTTGACAATTTTTTGCCACATGTTTTCATAACAAAAAAAAATGACAGTTCTCCTGTGTCACGTTTTCATAGCCACAACCAATTTCGCATTAGATATTGAAATCTTGCGAAAAAGGATGCAATCGAAAGCGTAATTTCGGTGTGTTATCGGCTGCGATCTTATCTTTAGCGTGTAGCAAAGATTGAATTTGTCAGTTTGTGGTAATTTGGTGTACTGCATACATTCAGCTGATTACTGTTGTTGGTTAACTTCCCTGGAGAGAAATGGAACGAGCAACGCGTTGAGGTATCGGTCGGCGTATGTGATCGTCTACATCTACATCTACTTCTGCATCTACATGGATACTCTGCAAATCAGATTTAAGTGCCTGGCAAAGGGTTCATCGAACCACCTTCACAATTATCTATTATTCCAATCTCGCAATGCGCGCGGAAACAACGAACACCTATATCTTTCCGTAAGAGCTCTGATTTCCCTTATTTTATCGTGGTGATCGTTCCTCCCTATGTAGGTCGGTGTCAACGAAATATTTTCGCATTCGGAGGACAAAGTTGGTGATTGGAATTTGGTGAGAAGATTCCGTCGCAACGAAAAACGCCTTTCTTTTAATGATGTCCAGCCCAAATCCTGTATCTTTTCTGTGACACTCACTCCCATATTTCGCGATAATACAAATCGTGATGCCTTTCTTTGAACTTTTTCGATGTATTCCGTCAGTCCCATCTGGTAAGGATCCCACACCGCTTAGCAGTATTCTAAAAGAGGACGGACAAGCGTGGTGTAGGCAGTCTACTTAGTAAGTCTGTTACATTTTCTAAGTGTCCTGCCAATAAAACGCAGTCTTTGGTTAGCCTTCCCCACAACATTTTCTACATGTTCCTTCCAATTAAAATTGTTAGTGATTGTAATACCTAGGTATTTAGTTGAATTTACGGCTTTTAGATTAGACTGATTTATCGTGTAACCGAAGTTGAACGAGTTCCTTTTAGCACTCATGTGGTTGACCTCACATTTTTCGTCATTTAGGGTCAACTGCCGCTTTTCGCACGATTCAGATATCTTTTCTAAATCGTTTTGAAGTTTGTTTTGATCTTCTGATGACTTTATTAGTCGATAAACGACAGCGTCATCTGCAAACAACCGAAGACGGCTGTTCAGATTGTCTCCCAAATCCTGTATGTAGATAAGGAACAGCAAAGGGTCTATGACACTACTTTGAGTAACACCACAAATCACTTCTATTTTACTCGATGACTTTCCGTCAATTACTACGAACCGTGATCTCTCTGGGAGCGTATCACAAATCCAGTCACATAACTGAGACGATATTCGGTAAGGACGCAATTTCACAACGATCCGCTTGTGTGGTACTGTGTCAAAAGCCTTCCGGAAATCAAGATATATGGAATCGATCTGAACAACCTTGTCAATAGCACTCAATACTTCATGCGAGTAAAGAGCTAGTTGTGTTTTAAGGAACGATGTTTTCTAAACCCATGTTAACTGTGTGTCAATAGACCATTTTCTTGGAGGTAATTCATAATGTTCGAACACAATATATGTTCCAAAATCCTGCTGCATATCGACGTTAACGATATGGGCTTGTAATTTAGTGGATTACTCTTACTACCTTCCTTGAATATTGGTGTGACCTGTGCAACTTTACAGTGTTTGGGTACGGATCTTTTGTCGAGCGAACGGTTGTGTATGATCGTTAGCATGGAGCTAACGCATCAGCATACTCTAAAAGGAACCTAACTGGTATACAGTCTGGACCAGAAGACTTGCTTTTGTTAAGTGATTTAAGTGGTTTCACTACTCCTAGGAGCCGCGCAGGATTAGCCGAGCGGTCTGAAGGCACTCCAGTCATAGATTGAGCGGCTGGTCCCGGCGGAGGTTCGAGTCCTCCCTCGGGCATGGGTGTGTGTGTTTGTCCTTAGGATAATTTAGGTCAAGTAGTGTGTAAGCTTAGGGACTGATGACCTTAGCAGTTAAGTCCCATAAGATTTCGCACACATTTGAACATTTTTTTTAACTACTCCTAGGATATTTACTTCTACGTTTCTCATGTTGGTAGCTGTTCTCGATTCAAAAATGGTTCAAATGGCTCTGAGCACTATGAGACTTTACATCTGAGGTCATCAGTCCCCTGGAACATAGAACTACTTAAACCTAACTAACCTGAGGACATCACACACATATCCATGCCCGAGGAAGGAATCGAACCTGCGACCGTAGCGGTCGCGCGGTTCCAGACTGAAGCGCCTAGAACCGCTCGGCCACACCGGCCGGCGTTCTCGATTCGAATTCTGGAATATTTACTTCGTCTTCTTTTGTTAAGGCATTTTGCAAGGCCGTGTTGAGTAACACTGCTTTGGCAGCACTGTCTTCGATAGTATCTCCATTGCTACTGCGCAGAGAAGGCATTGATTGTTTCTTGCCGCTAACATACTTCACATAGTGGGACTGCTGAAGAGCGAAGAGGGCGTCTGGAGGCAAATAGAATTAGAATTTCTCAAGCGCCGTCTATTGTGAGCCCGGAACCACGGAATCAGTCGACGGACAAATGTGGCAATTCGAACTGAACGTTCCGCGTTCAGATATGATCCAACTGTTGACTACGCTGCGGATGTAGGGTTATGTTCATGTTCGTAACATACAGTTTAGTAAATATTCGTTCTTCGTGTTAGCTTAATTTTTCTTTTCAAAACAACACATCGATCTAATTGGCCCCCTGCCTCCCTCAGACGTATTCATATGCCGTTTAACGGGCATCGGTCGGTTCAGAAAATGGACAGAAGTCATTCCATTACGTGACGTTCGACCAGAAACTGACATCAGCATTTTATAACTCCTGGATCACTAGATTTGGAGCATCTAACCGAATAACGACTGACCAAGGAGCAGAATTCCAATCAGAGCTGTTCCGTGCATTAGCTAAAATTTGCGGCTCTAAGTCAGTCAGACTGCGGCATACCACCCACAGCCAAACGGGAAAATAGATTACATGGAACACTGACGGCAGCCATTGGAGCACATTCTAAAAGTAAATGGAGGGAGATAATTGCAACAATTCTACTAGGACTCCATTGCTGTGTGAGAGAAGGAAATAACATGTGCAGAGATTCTGTACGTCAAAAATCTCACACTGCCTGGTGATTTAGTTGTAAGGTCGGAAAAGAACTAGAAGTAGAGCTACCAAGATTCACTTCTCAGTTACGCCAACATGTGGACAAACGACGCCCCTCAGAATGTTCCCACAATTTAAAGGAAACACAATCTGTTAGTAAAGATCCACATAATACAACTAATGTATTTGTCAAAAATGACGAAAGCCAAGCTAGTGCTTCCCTATGAAGGCCCCTATGAAGTCCTGGCGCAAAAACCAAAATATTTCGTCCTAAGGATTGAGGATGTGCCAAAGAGCGTTTCTTCTACATCCTTGTGAACTCAAACACCAGTGGTCTATAGGATAACCCACAAAGCACTTCACCAGTGAGTGAGTTACGCACAACTCCAACAGTCTCACCAAAGAAAGTTACCCGATTTGGTCGAGTTGCGAAGTTCCTCCAAAAGTTCAAGTAATTGACACACAAACTGAGTGATGATGTAGGGTTATGTTTATGTTTATAACCTACAGTTCAGTAAATAATTCTTCTTCCTGTTAACTTTATTTTCCTTTTGTAATCAAATGACATTTTGAAATGCACAGACTAAGAGATCTAGAGTCAGTTGTTTTCTTGGTGGAGTGTGATATTGGTCCTGTAACAAAATGGAAGTTTCCCAATAATAGGAAATTTGTGGTACCTATGGGATCCAACTGCTGAGGTCACCGGACCCTACGCTGACTTAATCTAACTTAAACTAAGTTAACGCTAACGACAACACACACACACACGCACATCCATGCCCGAGGGAAGACTCGACCCTCCGATGGGGGAAGCTGCGCGAACTGTGGCAAGGTTAAAATGGTTGAAATGACTCTGAGCACTATGGGACCTAACATCTTAGGCCATCAGTCCACTAGAACTTAGAACTACTTAAACCTAACTAACCTAAGGACATCACACATATCCATGCCCGAGTAACGATTCGAACTTGTGACCGTAGCAGCAGCGCGGTTCCGGACTGAAGCGCCTAGAACCACTCAGCCACACCAGCTGGACCGTGGCAGGGAGCCTCAGACTGCGCGGCTCCAAATAATAATTTTGAATCTAAAAAAGCCCATTTTTGTGAGTAATTGTACAAGAAGACGAACAGCGGATGTATTGGTGGAATTTGGAGCAATGAAGGATGTTTATTATCATTGCAGTGGTTTGAGATTTCGACACGGACCGCCACGATTATGCTGAATGAGTGGAAAGATCAAATTACAATTGACACTGCCATCAAAGAAACTAAAATTGTTGGTTTCTGGTCAAGCACCTCGACTGAAACATTTCTTACTTAATATAGAGGATGATTACAATAAAAGTTGAACTTTAACCACTGGTCAAAATGACGTCAAATTGCAACGGAATATTATCGGAGAAGGGGGAAAACATATGGAAGAAGAAAAATATGTTGCAATAGATGGCGCTTGTAATGGCTCTTTATTTACGTGACCATTACGGCACTCCGAACCCAGTTCTCGATACCAGTAATATCGTACTACTTTTCTGCGAAGTAACAGACATATTTTTGTGACAATATTCACATTTGGTTTTATTAATGTATAGGTACTCCGATATATCGATGTATTACAGTGATATGGTTCTTGTGTGTATTCATTTCTGTGAGACTGTCATAATCTTTGACTTACTTGTAACCGTTTTGCCGCGAATGCGCACAGAGCAGTCTTTGTTTCACTTTGCAGAAGTTAAGTTGTTATTTCCCTTTGTAAAAGAACAGTCAAGTCTTGTGTTTGGTTAAAGTGGAAATTAAATATATGAAGATCGATACAAAACTATTTTCTGATGATCTGAGAATTAAGATGAAGTATACGTTAATTTACAAGAAATTTAATAAAAATGTGGATCGTTAACACCAAGTCAAAAATTATTTCTACCATACCATTGTTCTGATCTGGGATTGTTTGATCATTAAGAATTTCCTGAAAACCGCATTTGTTAGGTCTTCAAATATTGCTAAAATACAGATCTGGACCTTCTAGCAGTCAAAGTGGTATCACCCTAGAATCAACAAGATGAGCCATAACAACTTTGACGAAATCTACGTGGGAATCCATTCAAGATATGTGCCAAAATTAATGATTTTATTACAGTGACTTCATTATTTCCATTCTGACGATACCATCCACAGTCAATAACTTTGTTGTTGCCCGATAAAGCGTACATATGCTGTGTGAGCAACATTATTGATCTGATTTCTAACCTACTTTGCAACTGGTGGTACTGTTAGACGCTGTAAGCAGCATAATTTAGTGGTGGTCGACTACAAATGACAAATGAATCATATAACAATTCCTAAGGTGTACATGTGAAGATTGATCAATAGATGGAGCTGCATGTGTCAGAATACGTAAATGAAAACACCTGTCATGTGCACGACCCATTGAAATGTCGTGTGGCTAGGGCTTCCCGTCGGGTAGACCGTTCGCCTGGTGCAGGTCTTTCGATTTGACGCCACTTCGGCGACCTGCGCGTCGATGGGGATGAAATGATGATGACTAGGACAACACAACATCCAGTCCCTGAGAGGAGAAAATCTCCGACCCAGCCGGGAATCGAACCCGTGCCCTTTGGATTGACAGTTTGTCACGCTGACCACTCAGCTACCGGGGGCGGACCACGACCCATTGAAGTTGGTATAAACACACCGGGTACACGACTTTTCCTCCTTTCGATTCTGCGACGTTCGCCATGCCTGTCTGAAAGCAGGATCACGCTCTGCTTGTAAAGATGCATTACAAGAACGATGGCTGTGCACACGTCGCTCTGCAGATGTTCTGGACACTGAAGGGTTTGTTAAAAGGCTTTGGTCTGATAACTGCTGTGGGTATGGAGATAATGATTCAGAATTTAGAAAAGACGGGTTCTTTTGGTGTGCAATCAAGCAGAGGGAGGAAACGAATTGATTCGACGTCAGTGGAAGCAATGGCCAGAGCAGTGCAGGAGGAGACGAGTGGTGGAGCGCAAACGTGTGGTGCACGGAGAATTGCCCGAACATTGAACATACCCAGAATGAGATTTTCACTCTGCAGCGGAGTGTGCGCTGATATGAAACTTCCTGGCAGATTAAAACTGTGTGCCCGACCGAGACTCGAACTCGGGACCTTTGCCTTTCGCGGGCAAGTGCTCTACCAACTGAGCTACCAAACCACGACTCACGCCCGGTACTCACAGCTTTACTTCTGCCAGTACGTCGTCTCCTACCTTCCAAACTTTACAGAAGCTCTCCTCCGAACCTTGCAGAACTAGCACTCCTGAAAGAAAGGATATTGCGGAGACATGGCTTAGCCACAGCCTGGGGGATGTTTCCAGAATGAGATTTTCACTCTGCAGCGGAGTGTGCGCAGGAGAGCTTCTGTAAAGTTTGGAAGGTAGGAGACGAGGTACTGGCAGAAGTAAAGCTGTGAGTACCGGGCGTGAGTCGTGCTTCGGTAGCTCAGTTGGTAGAGCACTTGCCCGCGAAAGGCAAAGGTCCCGAGTTCGAGTATCGGTCGGACACACAGTTTTAATCTGCCAGGAAGTTTCATTGAACATACCCGTCAGCATGGTGCATAAAATCCTATGAAACATTCTTCTTTGCTATCCATTCTAAATTATCCATGTGCACGAGTTGCTTCCGGTTGACCTGCCACCAAGAGATACCTTTGCTTTAGAATTTCGTGCTCGCATGGAAGTGGGCAATGACAGGCTGTGGAAGATTTCATGGACAGACGAAGCTCACTTCCACCTGACAGCATACGTCAACACATGGGCCACTAAAATCGACCACTACCACTTCATCTTGAAAAGGTCACTATGTGGTACAGGTTTACGGCATCATTTATCATAGGGCCATATTTTTTTTTCGAAGAGACATGTGCTTCCGGTCCTGTTACCTGTACCGTCACTGGTAAGCGATACGAGTGTCTTTTACGGAACCACGTCATTCCAGCTCTCCACCAGCATGGATGTGCGAATGGGATCATTTTTATGCAAGATGGCGCACTTCCGCACATTGCAAATCCAGTTAAGCAGCTGCTGGAGCCCCATTTCGGAAATGCTAGAATTGTCAGCCGCCATTTCCCTACAGCCTGGCCGTCCCAATCACCAGATCTCAATCTATGTGACTTCTGGCTGTGGGGCTATGTGAAAGGCGTTGCCTTCAGTGTTCTGATTGCAATCTTAACTGCACTGAAGGCACGCATTGCGCAACACATTCTGAACGTGACCCCGGAAACACTTCGGTCAGTTGCGGAACGTGCTGTTTCTCGATTTCAACTTGTTGCAGAAAACAGTGGACAGTATATTGAACATGTTTTGCGCCAGTCGAACAGAAATTAATAATTCGATTTGATTTTGATGGATGCTTTTTATGCATTTATTGGCCTCAGGACAATTAAAACCGATGTGATTGATGCTTTTTATGCGGTTTTTGGCCTCAGGACAATTAAAAACAGATTTTTCCCATCCGATGTGGTATGACCTTGCCGTGGTGGGTGGGCTTACGTAACTAACAGCGTCATACCTGTACACCCATGCACAATGAGTAGAACAGTTTGTTTACCATCATTTTGACCAGTGGTTAAAGTTTGATTGTAATCACCCTCTATATTAAGTAAGAAATGCTTCAGTCGAGGTACTTGACCAGAAATCAAGAATTACAGTGTCTTTTCTTAAAGAATTTACTTTATTTACTAAAAAACTACACTGGTGCAAATCTGCAACACACCAGATTACTTTTAAAAAAATTTACAACTCACACAAACACATTAACTATGCACCCTGTAAGAGGGATGGAAGTGGTACAAACACTCACGCCAAAAAATTATTTGCCACCGGAAGTGCAATTTGTTCTTAAAAGGACTCTTGCGGTGGAAGGGTGGCAACTTTATGAACTAAGATGACTATTTAAATAAAACCCACGAAATGCAGACTTACATAAAATGTACAACATGCTCTACATTACACATATACCACCTCGCAAGATTATAGGCAAGATAAAAACCTATTTCAGGAATTCGGCCTTTACAATAAATTCGTTAATACCGAATCCGACAAACATGACCGAGGCAGACCGGGACACCCACAGACAGCCAGACAGACACTAACTGCCTAACAAATGCGGACGAGAGACAAACGAGCAAGCTGGGAACAAGAGACTGGCCAAGAAAACAAATAGAATTTAACAAGTAAATGAAACAACATATCACCAATCACTTAACTTCTAATAAATTGCGATTTCTGGAGAAGACCTGGCGCAGCACCCCCAAACGCTCTCCCGAACCGTCCGCTGCCAGCCGCTTTACGGACGCAGGAAGGCGCGCCGATCTCCCGTCTCACGGCGTCACAGCTCGCACCGGCCAGACCGATGTCGTGGTTTGACTCCTGTTGCTCTCGTGTCGACCGCGAAGCCACTACCCCTCGCTATACGGCGCGGCCCACTGGACTCACGTGGCGACCTCCCGTGCGCCGACGCTCAAGGCGGACCAGTCGTCTCGTGTCCCAGTGCGCGACCGACCAACCGATCGATCCAACCGCCAATGCCCACTGCCTGAACAACTCGAGCAGACTGGCGGCCTAACACATACTAGCACTCCAGGCAACAGACAGACACTGAGTGTCCCAAACTGATCCAGCTGACCAACTAACAAGACTCGCTGAGATTGACTGACTGACCCCAGACTCACTCCGACTGGCGACTGACTCACTCAGACTGACCAACTCCCGAGTTTTTTTTCCCTTTATTGTATTTCGATTCCCCCCAAAGGGGGCGGGCTGGCAGCAGCTTATTACGCTGCTCTGCAGCCTACAGACTTTTTAAAATGTAAGGAGAAGGTAAGAAACAATAAAAGCAGGCGATAAAACAGGGACTTAAACTGTAAAACGGCGGAAAATTGGGGAAAGTTAAAACATAAAGCAAATGATTGGCAAAGCGAATAAAAATACACAGGATGCAGACAGGTAACAGAGTAGACAGACAATTAAAAAACATGGCGACAGTCTGGTTTCTGTTCGCAAGAGATATAAAATCACACCCAGCGACAGTATGATGGCCGCTCGCAACTCTTTGGAAAAGACACACAACACTGAACACTCACTGTAACACTGCACTAAAATATCGGCACAAAGGGGTCACACCATAGCCTAGGGCAGATGGGGGGTGGAGGGGGTGGACCTGCACAGATGAGGGGAAAACAAGGAGGGGGGAGAGGAAAAACGAAAGGGGGGGGGAACAAAGGAGGGAGAGGACCCATAAGGGGGGAGGGGCAGGGCAGATGCGAGAGGGAATGGGAAAAGGCAGAGGAGGGAAATACAAAAGGACTCGGGGGAGAGAAGGAGGGCAGAGAGAGGGTACATGGAGAAAAAAGAGTATGGAAGGGGGGAGAGGGAGCCCAAGAAAAGGATGGAGGAAAGGAGGGGGGTGAGAATCAAATAGGAGGGATAAGTGGAGGGAGAGAGGGCATCATCTGGAAGGGGGAGTTGATGGAAGCCACCTTGGGAAAGGAGATGAGGGGTGTAGAGAGGGAGGGTAGGGGGGACACAACAGTGAAGACATGGCAGGGGGCAGGGATGGGAGAGGAGAGGAGCAACCAGGGGGTGAGGGGGATCAAGGCGGCGGGAGGTGTAGAGGATGTGGATATGTTCGAGGAAGAGGAGCAGATGGGGGAAAGGAATGAGATCATAGAGGATCTGTGTGGGGGACTGGAGGCGTATACTGAAGGCGAGGTGGAGTGCATGACGCTCAAGGATCTGGAGGGACTTACAGAAATTGGGGGGGGGGGCAGATATCCAGGCAGGACTGGCATAACAGAGGATGGGACGAATTAAGGATTTGTAGGTGTGGAGGATGGTAGAGAGGTGCAACCCCCATGTCCGACCAGAGAGGAGTTTGAGGAGTCGGAGCCGGTTGAAGGCTTTGGATTGGATGGAGTGGAGATGAGGGATCCAGGTGAGGTGACGGTCAATGGTGAGGCCAAGGTAGGTGAGGGTGGGGGTGAGGCGGACAGCACGGGCGCAGACAGTAAGGGAGAAATCCAGGAGCCCGAAGGAGCGAGTGGTACGACCTACGATGACTGCCTGTAGGCAACTCCCGAGCTCATTGCGCCCCTTAAATGCACGTGAACAGGCAACTTTTCTCCTTTCCCACCAGAGGGAGACACCAAAGCTGCGATTGCCACAGCGGCGCGCTGCCGGAAACGGTGGGCGACTGCTTCACACTACGCGCTGCGCCGCGCTCTTCAAAACTGTTATATGCGGCTCTCCTGTATATTACAATTCCTACCACATGATATCATTTGGGAAGAATATCATTGATGAACGGGGCTTTAACCCAACTCTTAAGGATAATTCTTTTTCGACTGCATCACAAATCATGTAAAGAAATTTATCACACAAACAAACCTTGGATTACTGTGGGCAGCTCACGAGTTGGTAAACTCCCAGAGCTGGTCGTCTTCTCTCCTCAACCAACCCACGTGCTGACTGACTGACTGTCTGACAGCCTTATGTTACAGAGATATACACATGCTATACAATAAACACTTTCTGTTAAGCTGGCTGCGAGACGTAACACAATAGGCTGTGCTGCGAAAATGTGCGGTTAGTTTTCCCCTTTCGCAGTAATTTTTGACAGAAAACAGTGGTAGTTGTGCTTATGCCTAACTTCATAACGCCACGTGCTTGTAGACTAAAACCGTGCAAAATATTGTCATTAAAGTGACTATTCTCGTAGATCCGGGAGCTGGAAAGGTCTCTCTCATGCCCCCTGTACTGATGATTCCAGTCGATTCATCCTTTCATTTTGACTTCTATTCCCAATTAAGGTCCAGTTGTCAATAACAATAAATAATGGAAGAGAGGGGGGGAGGAGGATCTGGGCAGAGAAGGGGGGACGAAATGGATATAAGGAAGGGGGAGGATGAGAATTTGGACAAAGAGTACGGGGAATGAGTGGAGGGTGTTAGACAATGGTGTGTGTGGGGGGGGGGAGGGGTAGGGAGGGAGAAGGAGATGGATTAAGGGAGGGTTGAGAAGGAAAGGGATTGGGAGAAGATTAGGACGTCTATCCAATTCCCATACATATTTTGCAATCATTGCCAGGTACGCTGGTACAGGGTGGCGCACGAAATGTGTTACCAATTGTTTCTTTCACAATTTACGACGCGCATTAGATATCCCGCTGGGATCTCCACAGCAGTACCAGCAGAGCTTGGAAAAACAAATGAATTACGAAATAACGTGTAATTCACGATTCTGCCGCTAGGAGACTAGTAAGCAGCAATGGCTGACATTGGAAGACTGACGACACACTAACGATCGGCAATTGTGTTACTTTTTCTTGAAACGAAAAGCCTTGTTGTGACTCAGAGGCGTTTTCGACAACAGTTTCACACATGATGGGTCCCTTGCAAGAAGACCACGCACACGTTGTACGATAAATTTGTACTGGAAGGAACAGTATTGGAAGCGAAGCGACCTCAGCCTAAGCCTCTTTCTTCGCCGGAGAATATTGAAGCAGTACGAGTTGCTGTACAGAGAAGTCCAGGGAAATCGTGTAGAAAGGCAGCAGTGCAACTGGGAATATCCAGACGCTTCGTTCAACGCATTCTTAAGTGACCTCCGTATGTACCCGTACAAGATGACCTGTGCACAGAAGCTCACTGAAGAACACAAGCAGCAGAGACTACTGTTTGCTCAGTGGGCGGAGGATAGGGAAGAAATTCTGAACAACGTTTGGTTTTCAGAGGAGGCGCATTTTCATTTAAACGGTGTGGTTAACAAACAAAATGTACGCTTTTGGGCCACTGAAAACCCACAAGTGCTTCATGAACGACAACATTACGCTCCGAGGATGACAGCGTGGGCAGCAATTTCCAGTCAGACTTATTGGAGCCTTTTTCTTTGAAGAAACTGTGAACAGCGAGTGTTATTTGAGCATGCTTCGCAAGAGCTTCATTCGACAGCTTCTTGCTACTGCCTTGCCCTTCAACACGCAGTGGTTCATGCAAGATGGAGCAAGGCCACATACTGCAAACACTGTGTTGGAGTTTTTACACGAGCATTTCGACATACGGATCATTTCAGCCAGTTTTCCAGGTCGCTTCAATGACGGACAAAATTGGCCCCCCAATAGTCCAGACCTCAATCCGTGTCACTTTTTTCTTTGTGGGTAACTAACGAAAAAATTTTCCCGAAATCGTCCACGTGATTTAATGGAGCTCAGAACACTTATTCTTCAAGCTTGCAGTGAAATTACGGAAGACATGCACGTAGGGTAATCACTAACTTCAGTGTTCGTTTGAAGGAAGATAGGAAACGAACTGGTGGACATACTCAGCACGTGCTGAGTTAGAACAAATCTCCATGGACGGCTCTTCATTGTAGGATATGTTCCTTTCAGATTGTATTGACAATAAAGTTTATAATCAAAAACAAAATGGTAACACATTTCGTGCGCCACCCTGTAAATTAATAAAATATACTACTTATTCCCCATGGTAAAAGGAAGAGGTGAGAACACAGTTGCAAAAGCAACGAAGAAGCATGCTAGTTTTAAAAGACCGCGAAATCCCCAAGATTGGTGAAGTTTTACAAAAACTCGAAATTTTACAGCAATCTCTTTGCGTGGTGTTTCTGATAGTTTCGACAACGAAAATATGTCTCGATATCTGGCAGAAAAACCAAAGATATTCTGCTTCTATGGAAAGTACACAAACGACAAGACGCAATCAACGTCTTAAGCGCACGATAGCAAAGCTTATGTTACCAATGACTGTGCCACTTAAGTGGAATTGTGAAACACGATTTTCCTAAAATCCTTGACCAAAGAACATGAAGTGTGTATTCCAGAATTCGAATGAAGAACTGCAGCCACCGTCAGCAACTTAGAAGTAGATATCTTTCGTGTAGCAGAGCAACTTAAATCTCTTAATAGAGGCAAGTATTCCAGTCCAGATTGTATATTGGTTGGGTTCCCTTCAGAGTATACTTAATTAATAGTCGAATACGTAGCCGTCACACAATGAGATCTCAAACTAATTCCAAATTTTTAGAGATTGAAATGGCTTTTGACACCATTCCTCACATAATCACTCTGCATGTCTGTGGAGCATCTTTTCTGTCATGAGAGTAGATTCGTGATTTCCGATATCAGAAAGGTCACACTTAGTAGTAATTCATAGAAAGTCATCGAGCATAACAAAGTTTTCCAGATGTTCTTCTGATCTAATCTATACAGGGTGTTACAAAAAGGTACGGCCAAACTTTCAGGAAACGTTCCTCACACACAAATAAAGAAAAGATGTTATGTGGACATGTGTCCGGAAACGCTTAATTTCCATGTTAGGGCTCAGTTTTATTTCGTCAGTATGTACTGTACTTCCTCGATTCACCGCCAGTTGGCCCAATTGAAGGAAGGTAATGTTGACTTCGGTGCTACTGTTGACATGCGACTCATTGCTCTACAGTACTAGCATCAAGTACATCAGTACGTAGCATCAACAGGTTAGTGTTCATCACGAACGTGGTTTTGCAGTCAGTGCAATGTTTACAAATGCGGAGTTGTCAGATGCCCATTTGATGTATAGATTAGCACGGGGCAATAGCCGTGGCGCGGTACGTTTGTATCGAGACAGATTTCCAGAACGAAGGTGTCCCGACAGGAAGAAGTTTGAAGCGATTGATCGGCGTCTTAGGTAGCACGGAACATTCCAGCCTATGACTCGCGACTGGGGAAGACCTAGAACGACGAGGACACCTGCAATGGACGAGGCAATTCTTAGTGCAGTTGACGATAACCCTAATGTCAGTGTCAGAGAAGTTGCTGCTGTACAAGGTAACGTTGACCACGTCACTGTATGAAGAGTGCTACGGGAGAACCAGTTGTTTCTGTACCGTGTACAGCGTGTGCAGGCACTATCAGCAGCTGATTCGCCTCCACGGGTACACTTCTGCTAATGGTTCATCCACCAATGTGTCAATCCTCATTTCAGTGCAAATGTTTCTTTACGGATGAGGCTTCATTCCAACGTGATCAAATTGTAAATTTTCACAATCAACATGTGTGGGCTGACGAGAATCCGCACGCAATTGTTCAATCACGTCATCAACACAGATTTTCTGTGAACGTTTGGGCAGGCATTGTTGGTGATGTCTCGATTGGGCCCCATGTTCTTCCACCTACGCTCAATGGAGCACGTTATCATGATTTCATACGGGATATTCCACCTGTGCTACCTTTACAAGTACGACACAACATGTGGTTCATGCACGATGGAGCTCCTGCACATGTCAGTCGAAGTGTTTGTACGATTCTCAACAACAGATTCGGTGACCGATGGATTGGTAGAGGCGGACCAATTCCATGGCCTCCACGCTCTCCTGACCTCAACCCTCTTGACTTTCATTTATGGGGGCATTTGAAGCTCTTGTCTACGCAACCCCGGTACCAAATGTGCTGTAGAGACTCTTCGTGCTCGTATTGTGGACGGCTGTGATACAATACGTCATTCTCCAGGGCTGCATCAGCGCATCAGGGATTCCCTGCGACGGAGGGTGGATGCACGTATCCTCGCTATCGGAGGACATTTTGAACATTTCCTGTAACAAAGTGTTTGAAGTCACGCTGGTACGTTCTGTTGCTGTGTGTTTCCATTCCATGATTAATGTGATTTGAAGAGAAGTAATAAAATGAGCTCTAACATGGAAAGTAAGCGTTTCTGGACACATGTCCACATAACATCTTTTCTTTCTTTGTGTGTGAGGAATGTTTCCTGAAGGTTTGGCCATACCTTTTTGTAACACCCTGTATAAACGATTTAGGAGCCAATGTGAGCAGCTATCATTTGCACGCGATGCTGTCATTTATCGCCTATTAAAGTCATCAGAAGATCAAAACGAATTTCAAAATTATTTAGACGAAGTATCGGTGTGGTGGGAAAAGTGGTAATTGGCTCTAAATAATGAACAGTGTTGTCTCATCTACATTAGTACCAGAAGGAATCCGTTAAATTTCTGGTACTCGATCCAAAGGCTGCCGGTTCAGCTAAATGCCAAGGGATTGCAATTAGGGCCAACTTAAATAAGAACGATCACATACAAAATCTTGTACCGATGATAAACCAAAGACTGCGTTTTGTTGGCGGGACACCTAGACGATGTAACAAGTCCAGTAAAGAGAGCGTCCCTTAGTGGTGCCAGAAGCACCCTACGCCACACACCGCCAGGTAGCATGCGGAGCACTGGTGTAGATGTATATGTACGTCCACATCTCCATACATACGTCATAAGTCACGATATAGTGCATGGCGGAAGTTGCCTTGCACCGCTACTGGTCGTTACCTTCCCTGTTTCGCTCATAAATACGGCGAGGGAAAACCACTGCCTGTATGCCTCCACAAATAAGCTAATTTCTCTGTCTTAGAGCTCATTACGCCAAATGGACGTTTACGTCAGTAAAAATCGTTGTGCAATCAGCTTAGAATTTCGGTTCTCTAAATTTATTCAATATTGATCCTCGAAAATAACTTCGTCATCCCTACGGGGGTTCCTGTCCGCCCCGATAGCTGAGTGGTTGCCGGCACGGTAGCTCAGCGTGTTCGGTCAGAGGGTTAGCTACTCTCTGTAATAAAAAAAACTGAGTTAATAGATAAACGACGAACTGAAACGGGTGTCATCGGACGTCCGCCCCGAACAAATTCAGCGAACAATATAGATCGAAATGAGATCAACAAAAAAAAAAAAAAAACGTGGTCAGTGTGACGAATTGCCGTCCTACGAACCCCGGTTCGATTCCCGGATGGGTCGGGGATTTTTTCCTCTTAGGGACTGTGTGTTGTGCTTTCTTCATCATCATTTCATCCCCATCCGGCGCGCAGGTCGCCCAATGTGACGTCAAATGTAATAAAATCTGCAACGAGGCGGCCGGGCCTGCCTCGCAAGGCGCCTCCTGGCCAATGATAGATTTGTCACCATTGTCCTTCAAAACATCCACCCCTTTCAGCGCCCCTACACCCTCCAGCAGATGTACCTCGCCGCCTGATCCGTTTTTCACCCGAATACCTATGCCACCTACTCCCAGTACCTAGCCCACTTTACCTTCTCCCATCTTGACACCCTCGTTTAAACCCCACCATGGCACGACAGCACTGTATCTTGTTCAACGACATCCGCACCCTTCCCGTTAACAAGAACCTCCTTATGTATGCCCTCACGAACCACAGCACCGATGCCTTCCTCCTGAACAAAACCTTTCTCCAGCTACAACATCCGGTCCACACATCACCCTATCTCCTTCACCGCTCCAATAATCCCCTCCCGATAGTGCGTGGTTCAGTACCCATTGGCCACCTCTGCCACATCCCTGTTTGGCTCCAACCCCTCCTTCCAGCCCCGTGGAACACCTGATCCTTAGCCTCTTCTTCCCCAGCCTCACCATTAGCTGTGCCACCATCTATGTCCACACCTCTGCCCCTATCCCTTTCGACTTCCTTTCCCGCATTGTCCTTACCTTCTCCTCCTAAGTGATTGCCGCTGACCCACCCTCCAAGGTGACCTCGCTCTCATTCCCCAACACACCCGTCCCGAATCCAATACCACTCCCGACATCGTCCTGGCCCCCCCTAACCTCCTTGGCCGCAAGCCAGTGGACGTACTGGACCCTATTGGCAGTGACCATCTCCCTGTCCTCACCATATCAGACGGTCGCCGCCACCATCCAGACCCTCCCCAAAAGTATGTCCATGACTATTCCCATGCCAACTGGAATGCCTAACGGGATACCCTCACTACCCGGGTCAATACCAATCACCTCACCTACCACCACCCTGATGACATTACCTGTGCTGCCTCCTTTCTCCAGCAGACTTGCCTGAGGCCCTGGAGGCCCACATCCCTACCGTTGCCATCCACCTGCACCATCCCACTTTACCCCCACAGGCCATCCTCCTCCTCCATGAATCCTGCTGTCTCTACTGTGCCTTCCTTCACAAACATGACCGGGACCCACCACGAGGCCACCAGCAACTCCAACGACATGTCCAAAACTTTCTCGCAGCTAAAAAACGCTGGGATTGGCGACAAACATGCACCCGTCTTAATGCTACCCTACCTATCAACTCATCTAAGGACTGATCACCTCCCCTTTCCTGATAATCTTAGTATGTCCAACAATTTTGCTTCTTACTCTCCAGTGTCTTTATCCTCACTGACGATCCCCAGTTCGATTACTCCCTCTTCCCTGATATCCGCGATTGAACTGACATCTCTGCCCTTCCACTCGCTCCTGGCTTCCAGTACTTGGACAAAATTACACACACTTAAATCAATGCCCCAATCACTATTCAAGATATCATCTCTACACTCCGCACGAAATGCAACATCACTCCCGGTCACGACTGTGTTATCTATCGCCATCTCCGTGAAAGCTCCCACCACCTCTCTCTCCACCCTGGCCAGATTTTATACTGTGGTCTTGTCCACCGGTTACTACCCTGACCTGTGGAAAACCTCCCAGATCATGATGTTCCTCAAACCCGACAAACCGCCATCTGCTGTCTCCTCCTCCATCCCGTCAGCCTTACCTCAGTCTTCAGCAAGGTCCTGGAATCCATCCTCACCCGATGCATCCACAAGCATCTCCACCAGAACCAACCCGCTACCCAATGTGGCTTTCGAACCACCTTTTCTGCCAATGACCTTCTCCTTCACCTCACTCACTTCCTCTCCAAACAACGCAACTCCCATCGCTCCGCCATCTTCCTCTCCCTCTACCTTGAACGTGCCTACGACCATGCATGGCATTCCGGTCTCTTTTTCAAGCTCCTAAACTTTGCACTTCCTATTAACTACATCTGTCTGATCGCCTCCTTCCTTTCCCACCGTTCTTCCTTATGTCACCATCCATAACATGGATTCCTACACCTTCTACCCCTCCACTGGTGTGTCCAAAGGTTCCATCCTCTCCCCTCTTCTCTACCTTCTATATATGGCGGATATGCCGCTACCTTCACCCCCCATCCACCTTCTCCAGTAATCTGATGACACTGACTTCCATGCCCTCCAACCCACACTGCAACGCTCCTAGCGCCTATTGAGCAGTTCACCACTTGGTGTAACCAGTGGCTGCTGAAGGTCAATCCTTCCAAAACCCAGGCAATCATAGTAGGCAAAACCACCCCTCCCTTCCACTTCCTTGATTTTTATGTCACCATCTATGGCTGTCCTATTCACCTCACTCCCATCCTCAAGTACCTTGGTGTCACCCATGACTGTCGCCTTTTCTAGACCCCTCATCTCCTGACAATCCAAGCTAAGGTACTCTCCCAACTCTGCCTCCTCAAACTCCTTTCTGGCCATACATGGGTTCTGGACCCCTCCACCATTCTCCACATTTATAAATTCCTCATCCACCCCATCCTCTGCTATGCCCATCCTGCCTGGATTTCCGCCCCTCCCACCTGCTATAAGCCCCTCCAGATCCTTGAACGCCATCCGCTTCACCTCATCTACTGCATCTGTCTCCCATCCTCCATGAGGATCTTATGTGCCTCCTTTCCTTTGAATGGATATGGATCCTTTACACCTCCTGCAAGACTGATCCTCCACAGCCACTTGTCTCTCCCATCCTCGTCCATCCCAGCATGCTGCCACACCTTTATTCTTGCATCCCACCTGCCTCCATCTTCACACCCTCCATACCCTTTACCAAGGTGGCTTCCGCCAACTCCCCCTCTCTGATGATGCCCTTGTCCTGACCATCTACCCCTACTACCAGCTCTGACTCTCCCCTCCCATTCCCCCTTTTCCCCCAGGGCTCCCTGTCTCCCTCACCTTCCTTTTTCGCCCCTCCTCTCTCTCACATCTCCTGCTCCCACCCCTCTCCCTGGGCTTCCAACCCATCCCCTCTCTCCTACCCCCTGCTCTACCTTCTTTTTCTCACTGGCTCCACCCTCTTCCTTCCCACCATCCTACCTCTCCCTTTGACCTGGAGGCAGCCCCTTCCCCCTTCGTCAGTGTGCGTGCTTCGCCGATGATAGTCACCAGTGTTTTCTGTGTGTCAGTGGCTCTCCGTTTGTGTACAGTGTCTCCATCAGTGTTTCTATACTATGTTCACGTCTCCACCTGGGTGCCTACACCTGTTCAACCGGTGCCACCCTTCATGTACAGTGCCTTCCATTGAACGACTTCTGATTTCTTGTTCAGCGTTCATCATGTGTTTACCATGATTTTTGTTTTTCTATGTCTTCCGTGAATATATGTTGTGTCTTTTGGCCAAAGAGTGTCGTATGTAGGCCGCTGCTGGCCCACCTCAACTGAGGCATGAAATACCAATAAAGGAAAAAGAAAAGCCAGGTCACACCTCTCCTTTCCACAGATATTCTCACTCCCATTTTCCACCATGTTCTTAAGCACCTCTAGGTCTTTTTCTATCTATCTTTAGTTCTTCAATAATTCTGGGGAATCTCTGCCCACACATCCTCTTAACATGCCCATACCATCTTAATCTCTGTTTTTCAACTTTTTCTCTCATACTTTCTTGTTTAAGCCCACCCCAACAGCTCGCTCTGCCCTGCCCCTACTGCATAGTAAATTATCCGTTTCATCACCATTGTGCTCCAAAACATACATCCCTTCCAGCACTCCCACACTCTTTCCTAAATCGCCCTCGCTGCCTGCTCCATTTTCCATCTTACCACCCATGCCACCTACTCCCACAACCAGGCCTACATCACCTTCACCCCCCTCACCGCCTTTGTCTAACTTTCTCCTCCCATGGCGCGACAACACTACAGTATCCTGTACCATAATATCTGCTTCCTGCCCATCTACAAACTCCTCTTCCTCCACAACCTCCATCAGCACCACGTGGATGCCTTCATCCTAAATGAAACCTTCCTTCAACCCCATATCTCCATCTCTACAGCTTCTGACACTCTTCACCGCACCGATAACCCGTACCCTCTGGTGCGTGGTGGGGTTGCTATAGGCCACCTCAAGCACATCCCTGTTTGGCCTCAACAACTCCTCAACAATCCTGCCAAGCATCTCACCCTCAGCTTCTTCTTCCCCACCCTTACCATCATCTGTGCCACCATTTATGTCCGACCTTGAACCCCTATCCCATACGACTTCCTGGCCCACATTGACTGCACCTTCTCCACCTAAGTGATTGCCACTGACCTCAATATCCACAGCTGTGCTCCTGCTGACCTCCAGCAGTGGTATCAGTTTCTCACTGTCCTCCAGGGGGACCTGCTTCCCCTCCCCCATCACACCCAATGTGATCCTTTCCTCTCCCAACTTCCTTGGGCGCATCACCACACATGTCCTTGACCTCATTGGCAGTGACCATGTTCCTGTTCTCCTCACTATCTCTAATGGTCGCCATCCCTGCCCCGCTCCTCACCCTGACATCCCTCCTAAACTTGTCCATGATTACTCCTGTGCCAACTGGGATGCCTACCAGGACTCCATTCACACCCAGGTCGAAAGCCACGACCTTATCCACCAATCTCCTGTTGACATCTCCTGCACTGCTGCCTTCCTGCACCAGATCTTGTCTGACACTGTCGCCATCCATATCTCTACAAAAGCCATCCACACTCGCCGCCCAGCACTGGTCCCACAGGTGGTCCTCCTCCTTCGTAAATTCTGCCACCTCTACCGCTCTTTTCCCAGCACTCGTGACCAGACACACTCACCCATGACCGGCAATTACAATGACACATCCGCAACCTGCTTACTGGGAAGAAACACTGCGCATGGCGACAGACATGAACACAACTCAACACCACACTCCCAATAAACTCTTCCAAGTATTGGTCTGCTTTCCACTGCCTTACTGGGAACTGTCCCACCACCCAGTACCCTATCTTCCTTGATGATCGTCCATTTCCTGACAACCTCAGTAAGGCCAGCCACTTTGCCTCTCACTTATCTGATGTTTTTTCCATCTCAGATGATCCCCAATTTGATTAGTCCCTCTTCCCTGATGTCATCGACCATATGGATACCTCTGTTCCTCCCCTTGCTCCTAGCTTCCAGTACTTGGGCAACACACCACCATCTGAACTTAACACTCCCATCACTACACAGGACATCAGCCTCACACTCCGCGCTAAACACAGCACTGCTCCCCCCCCCCCCCCCCCCCACGACCGCGTTACCTACTGCCACCCCAAACACTGCTCACCCTCCTTTCTTGTAGTCCTTGCCACCCTACACAATGTAATCCTTGCCACCGGCTTCTACCCCAACCTGTGTAAAACCTCCCATATCCCGATGTCCTCCAAACCCAACATGCCTCCATCGGATGCCTCTTCGTATCGCCCTATACGTCTCACCTCAGTTTTCAGCAAGCTCTTGGAATCCATTCTTACCCAGCGCATCCATCACCACCTCCACCGAAACCAGCTCCTCCCCAACACCCAGTGTGGCTTTCGACCTTCCTACACCTCACTCATCTCCTCTCCCTGTAGCTTAACTCCTGTCACTCTGCCATTTTTGTCTCCCTCGACCTCAAAAAGGCCTACGACTGTGTCTAGCATCCCAGTCTCCTGTTTGAACTCTAGACCTATGCCCTTCCTGTCAACTACATTGTCTGATTGCCTCCTTCCTCTCCCACCATCCCTTTGATGTTACCATCCATAACTCCGATTCCTGCACCTTCTACCACTCTGCAAGTGTGCCACAGGGTTCTGTCCTTTCCCCTCTCCCCTACCTTCTGTATGCAGTAGATATGCTAAACCCCCCCCCCCTCCAGTACACCTCCTGCAGTATGCCAATGACACTGCATTCCTTGCCCTCGCTCCTACCCTTCAAAAGTCCCACCGCCATCTCCAGAATCACCTTGACCTTTTTGCCGCATGCTGTAGTCAGTGGCTCCTGAAAATCAATCCTTCCAAGATCCAGGCTATCATAGTAGGTCGTACCACTCGCTCCTTCCGGCTCCTTGATTTCTCCCTTACCATCTGCGCCGCCTCTCCCCCACCCTCACCTACCTTTGCCTCACCATTGACTGTCACCTCACCTGGATCCCTCATCTCCGCTCTATCCAATCCAAAGCCCACAACCACCTCTGACTCCTCAAACTCCTCTCTGGCCAGACATGGGGGTTGAACCCCTCTACCATCCTCCACACCTACAAATCCTTAATCTGTCCCATCCTTTGTTATGCCAGTCCCACCTGGATATCCCCCCCCCCCGCCGAAATTCTATAATTCCCCCTTCCTGCTGGCCTCCTACATCAGTCTCCCATCTCTCTTCCCTCTCTCCCTCCTCCTCTCTGACCTCCCCTCACTTGACAAGTACTTAAAATTTTAATGTAGTTACTTAGTACCGTTTTGGTGCCCACCAAGTATGTAACATAAGTGCAGTGTGTGTCTCCATACTGTGAACACTGTTTTTTATTGTGCTATTCGAGCCACCAGTATTTATGTGCTGTCTTCATCGAGTGACACTCTAATTGTATGGCAGCTTTATGTAAACATGACTTATCAAACTATCCTATCTTTTTGTATATTTTAACTCTAATTTTTCCCTCTTCTCATGAATAAATTTTATTTTTTGTCCCCTTATTGTGTAAATGCACAGTTTTCCTGTGATATTTTAAGTAATCCCTTGGCTGAAGAGTGGTGAATTGTGCCGCTGCCAGCCCAACCCTGCCCACATGAAGGAGGACAATGGTATGACAATAAAGGGGAAAATAAAAGTTAACAGGTCGTGAGTCAGTTTGGAGCACTGAGAGTGTTTACTTGTGAGTACATGCCGTCACTCGTTACGGTCACAAGTGTTACTCAGCATTGTTTAGTATTAGTACCTAAGTCAACGTTAATTTGTCATTCACCTTCTAAGTCAGAATTGTTTCCTCATATACACTGATAGGTTTGATGCATAATTTTGATATCTGAATCAACTATAAGCGAGCAGCAGTGTTGTAAAGCTGTATTGCAGAAGTTAGGTTATTATCTTTGGTGTGCGAGGGAGATGCAGACATGACACGGCCCACTAGGCGGCCATCCCAGCACGCTGCCAGATGCTCCAATACTGACACCACTCAGTGAGTTCCTCCCACCACAAGTTACCGATAACCACTGACAGTGATACCAAAACACGTAAAACGTGTCCACAGCACCATGTGAGGGATGAATCTTGCTCTCTGTCATCAGACGACTCTTATGGCTGCCTCGTGATAGACATCTCAGTGACGGACAAGCCATATTGGTCTGCAGCATTGATACAACCGACTGGTTTTGTTGGGTGCTGTTTCGTTTACACAATCTTGTCGGCGCCGTGGGCCCTCTGGGGACTCCAACATTGTCGGGCCAATCCCCCCCCCCCCCCCCTTTTGACTATAATCTAAGTCACCTTCCATTCATGCTCATCGGAGCGACTGTAAATCGGATTCTCATGCCTTCACACCTGGAGTAGCCGCCCCTGTTGGTGCCATGGAGCCTCGTGATCCCTCTTTCTAGAATCCACAGCCACCACTACTGAAGAAGAAAAAAATCCCTCCTACCATTCTGCAGGCCAATTGCAGGCCGTTTACCAGAAATACAAGTACCTGCTTGACACAAAGGACCATTATCTCGAAGTCCTCAACCTAATGATGTCAAGGGCTATGGCAAATATTGTAATACGGAAATGTGACATTTAGTACCAACAAGACAATCATCAGTGCTTAGCTGTTCATGTGGCATGTGATGATGGCAGAATTTATTACTGCTGTTATCAACCAATGGATGATTCTGATACTTGGGTCATAGTCAGGATGACCTCGAGCTGGACATTTCTCACTATCAAGATAAAATAATTTCTTAAAATGACTGAATCGGCGATCAGAATTCATTTTGCCAAACCACAGAAATGCTTGAGATGGTTTTGTGCTGCAGTATGAAAGCACTATAGGTCTTTTCTTGAGTCACATATTTGCCAGGCATGTTATAAAACCTCTCACCACAGCTATTATGACAGGTTTCCAGTTTTCATATGGACGGGAAAGAGTAATAGCACATTTAGATATAAACTGTTTGCACGTGTCATTTGTTTCAGTGGTAATCAGTTGAAGTAACACTGCAGCGGAAAATAAATGGGAAAGTTCAATTGCAGATGCCTTAGTGGCATATTCTTTTGTTCTGGCAGCTCATATTACGGATATGAGAGCAATGTACTGTTTCAGGTCCAACTGCACAGGCACTGCCCAGCCACGGCTACGGGTGCGACTGTGTTTTCAAACGAGTGTATTTGTGTGGGAGAGCGAGAGCAAGAACTCTAAAGATGTTTGACTACTGTTTTCTGTTGCTTGTTTTTATGCCCCACGCATCAGTTACCTGCAAGGTGAGTGTATCTTTTCCTTTATTTTATGCATTATTCGATATGCGCATTTCCGTTATTTTCATGTTGTGAAGAAAGGATAATGATGAATGATAACAATATATTATAACATTAACAGAACTGATTTAATCAGAAGTACTGTTTCAAGTCCAAATGATAATTTTCTCTGAAAGAAATCTTAAAAAAAGAATAATAATTATGGTAAATAAAACAAGGGAAAAACGTATGTACTTACGTGATGTACCGGCCAAGTAGTACCTTTTAACAAGTAGTACCTTTTAACAAGTATAATGTTAATGTTACGAATGTTTTAAATACAAAATTATTAGTTAATGGAATTGATAGCAAGTATGAATTATGTTCAAATACGTTAAAGAATGAAAGAATATTCTTCTTGTAATATTTAAGGTTTGACCTGGATTACTAAGAAAATAGTAACAAACTTATTCATTTATACGGATCGACATGTGTGAGGTTACTGAAATTTTGTGGAATTAAATTCAGGAATTTTAACTTGCGAGCCGGCCCGTGTGGCCGAGCGGTTCTAGGCGCTTCAGTCTGGAACCGCGCGACCGCTAAGGTCGCAGGTTCGAATCCTGCCTCGGGCATGGATGTTTAAGTAGTTCCAAGTTCTAGGGGACTGATGCCCTCAGCTGTTAAGTCCCATAGTGCTCAAAGCCATGCAAACCATTTCTTCGTCGCGAGTCTGATGTCGACTGAGTGTATGACACTCGTGATCCACATGATTTTCCCACTTGATTTCATCTGACTGAGATGGACTTAATTTATGTCATTTTCAGTACCTTTCCTTTAACTCTGCATCATTAGCTTCAGGAATTATTCACTTTCTGTCACTTTCTGTCACTGAAGGTTACGCTGTTTATAAAACGTTAATACAGCTCGTAGGACAGTGGTCAACCGCACCAACAATTCTGCTACAGACTGAAAGGAAGTAAGTGTACATTACGTCACTGCTTTCCTATATTCAATACATCTTTCATGTGTGTAATTTTAGACACATCGAAGCTAACTGCGGACCCTAGAACACAAGAGGTCCAAGTGCAATTTTGATGGTTTTGAGTAAACCAAAATTAAAGTTTGAAAAATTGTTTTTATGTGGAATAAAAATGTTACTTGTGTTTTTGTATTTCAAACTACTATCCAACTCCTAGACATTCAATTTCGATTGAAATATTTCTTAGTTTTTTGTATATTGGGTTTCTTTAATATTTTTTAAGAAACAATGTTTGCACTTACTTTTAGAAGGCGTCACTTAGATCTCATTACTTCTAAAGAAAGGGAAAGAAAAACGATTGCAGTAGCCTCCTGAAATTCTTTTATTATTACAAAAATTTATGAAAACACACTTAAACTTAAGCTTTATGGTACATAGAAAAGTTCTTGTGTATAAGACGGTCTTTTTAAATAGTTTTTATTCTTCGTTGGTGATCAATATTATTTAGAAATATTTGCCACTGTACAGTTATTCTGTTATCAGTGCTAAGAGACACGCAACACTGCATGAAATAATTGCAGAAGTCAATGTGGGACATATGACGAATCATCTGTTAGCACAGTACAGGGAAATGTGTCGTTAATGGGTTTTAGCAGCAAACAACAGAATCACACCGTACGGTAATGGGACACATTCGAGAGATCAGTTTGTGTACAAAATCCTGCATCGGCGACACTTTCGCAATTATGGATGCCTAAAGAGGGAGAATGGCTCAATATTTCTGCAGGGGACTTTAACGATATGTCGAGTCCCCACTATATGGAGTTTCTGTGCTACATCTGGCAAAAAAGAGGTACGTTACGATATTTGGAAGTGTCCTATAACTTCTGTCACCTTGTTGTGCTGTCCAAAGGCCTTATGGGAATGACTTTGCTGGCCTCTCCGGTGCCAAGTCTCTGGCCGTCTTTGTGTTCCCTATCCATTCCTGTTCTGTTGAAAAAGAGTTCAAACCTAACAAACGAGCGTGCCTAATTTGGAAATGAATGAATTGTTGCTACCATGATGGAATATTAGCTCCGAAATATTTAAACTGATTCATAAGAGTCGTTGCTTACAAATTGTAGGGACGAGTTCCTTACACGCACAAAGCAATATCGCATGACTTGGCGACACCCAACAACAAACGGTGACGGCGCCAAGCCGCGGGAAAAGACATAGGCCATACCTTCCGAGGTGGCGTGCGGAGCTGCCATCTGTCGGCAGCAGCGAGCAACAACTCCATTCAAGTTTTGTGTAATTGTCTTTAGCAATTAACAGGCTGGCAGGAAAGTGTTGCAAGTAACGAACATTTCCTTAATGAAAACAATGAGTAATTTTTAGTTTGTTAACCAAGTATCTACAAACAGTAAGAGCTTGTTAACAATTATAAAGAGTAATTCATCATACCCGACAACGTTTGTTGTAAGGTGTTCATCATATGTAGGTCAAATAAGCCAATCGTCACTGACCGCGTATGGCATTCCGGTCTCCTCTTCAAGCTCCAAACCTTCGCCCTTCCCATTAACTACGTCCGTCTGATCGGCTCCTTTCTCTCCCGCCGTCCTTCCTATGTCACCATCCATAACACCGATTCCTACACCTTTTTCCCCTCCGCCGGTGTGCCCCAAGGCTCCGTCCTCTCCCCCCTTCTGTACTTGTTGTACACGGCGGACATGCCGCCGCCGTCACCCCCCCGTCCACCTTCTCCAGTTTGCCGATGACACCGCCTTCCTTGCCCTTGCCCCCACCCTGCGACGCTCCCAACACCTTCTCCAATCCCATCTTGACCGGTTCACCGCTTGGTGCAACCAGTGGTTGCTCAAGGTCAATCCTTCCAAAACCCAGGCGATCATTGTAGGCAAAACCACTCCCTCCTTCCGCCTCCTTGATTTCTATCTCACCGTTTATGGCCGTCCCATCGCTCTCACCCCCACCCTTAAGTACCTTGGCGTCACCCTCGACCGTCGCCTCTCCTGGACTCCCCATCTCCAGACAATCCAAGCCAAGGCACGTTCCCGACTCCGTCTCCTCAAGCTCCTTTCCGGCCGAACGTGGGGTCTGGACCCCTCCACCATCCTCCACACCTATAAGTCCCTCATCCGCCCTATCCTCTGTTACGCCCATCCCGCCTGGATCTCCGCCCCCCCTTCCTTTTATAAATCCCTCCAAATCCTTGAACGCCATGCTCTCCGCCTTGCCTATCGCATCCGTCTCCCTTCCCCCACGCGGATCCTGTATGACCTTATCCCCTTCCCCCACCTCCTCCTCTTCCTCGAAAGGATACGCATCCTATACACCTCCCGTAAACTCGATCCTCCTCACCCGCTCGTCTCCCCGATCCTCTCCCACCCCCGCCCGCTGCCACGCCTGTACTCCCACGTCCCACCCGGTCTCCATCTCTCCACCCTCCTTACCCTCTCCCAAGGTGGCTTCCGCCAGCTCCCCCTCCCTGATGATGCCCTCCTCCCCTCCATCTACCCCTCCTACCAACTTTGATCCTCCCACCCTCCTCCTGTGCTTGCTCCTCGGGGCACCCTCCCTCCCTTCTCTCCCCTTTCCCTCCCTCCTCCTTTTCTCGTCCCTCGTCCCCCGGGCCCCCCCCTCCCCTGTCCCTATCCTCCTGTCCCCGTCTCCTAAGCCATGGCATCCTCTTTTCCTCCCCTCTCCCCCTCCTCATCCCTGTTGCCCTCTTGGCAGGTCCCCGGACTCGCACACGCTCAGTGGACATTCGCGCGCCGGAGATCACCGCCATCAGTGTATCGTGTGTGCCGTCATGTTTAGTGTTCAGTGTTTACCGTCACACTCCATCGTTCACCAGTGCCATCGTCTCCTTCAGTGTTTGTGCGTCGTCTCAACAGTTTGCAGTGTGGCTTATCGTCGAGTGTGAACGGCTCCGTGTTTGTTTCTCTGTGTCTCCTGTTTATTGCCCAACTTTTTGTAACTTTTATGTTTTTCTCCTGTTTTTGCTGATTGTACCTTCTATGGCTGAAGAGCAGCGTAGTATGCTGCTGACAGCCTGCCTGCTGTACAGGCTTTAAAATAACAATAAAGTAAAAAAAAAAAAAAAAAAAAAAAAAGCCAATCGTCACTGACCGCGTATGGCATTCCGGTCTCCTCTTCAAGCTCCAAACCTTCGCCCTTCCCATTAACTACGTCCGTCTGATCGGCTCCTTTCTCTCCCGCCGTCCTTCCTATGTCACCATCCATAACACCGATTCCTACACCTTTTTCCCCTCCGCCGGTGTGCCCCAAGGCTCCGTCCTCTCCCCCCCTTCTGTACCTGTTGTACACGGCGGACATGCCGCCGCCGTCACCCCCCCCCCCCCCCCCCGTCTACCTTCTCCAGTTTGGGCGGACATGCCGCTGCCGTCACCCCCCGCCCCCCGTCCAGCTTCTCCAGTTTGCCGATGACACCGCCTTCCTTGCCCTTGCCCCCACCCTACAGCGCTCCCAACGCCTTCTCCAATCCCATCTTGACCGGTTCACCGCTTGGTGCAACCAGTGGGTGCTCAAGGTCAATCCTTCCAAAACCCAGGCGATCATTGTAGGCAAAACCACCCCTTCCTTCCGCCTCCTTGATTTCTATCTCACCGTCTATGGCCGTCCCATCGCCCTCACTCCCACCCTTAAGTACCTTGGCGTCACCCTCGACCGTCGCCTCTCCTGGACTCCCCATCTCCAGACAATCCAAGCCAAGACACGTTCCCGCCTCCGTCTCCTCAAGCTCCTTTCCGGCCGTACGTGGGGTCTGGACCCCTCCACCATCCTCCACACCTATAAATGCCTCATCCGCCCTATCCTTTGTTATGCCAATCCAGCATGGATCTCTGCTCCCCCTACCTTTTATAAATCCCTCCAAATCCTTGAACGCCATGCTCTCCGCCTCGCCTATCGCATCCGTCTCCCCTCCCCCACGCGGATCCTCTATGATCTCATCCCCTTCCCCCACCTCCTCCTTTTCCTTGAAAGGATACGGATCCTGTACACCTCCCGCAAACTCGATCCTCCTCACCCGCTCGTCTCCCCGATCCTCTCCCACCCCCGCCCGCTGCCGCGCCTGTTTTCGCACGTCCCACCCGGTCTCCATCTCTCCACCCTCCTTACCCTCTCCCAAGGTGGCTTCCGCCCGCTCCCCCTCCCTGATGATGCCCTCCTCCCTTCCATCTACCCCTCCTACCAACTTTGATCCTCCCGCCCTCCTCCTGTACTTCTTCCTCCGGGCACCCTCCCTCCCTCCTCTCCCTTTTCCCTCCCTCCTCCTTTTCTCCCCCTCTCCTCCCCTGGGCCTCCCCTCCCCTGTTCCTCTCCTCCTGCCCCCGACTCCTCAGCCATTGGCATCCTTTTTCTCCCCTCTCCCCCACCTCCCCCTTCTACCCCTCTTGGCAGGTCCCCGGACTCGCACACCTCGCCGCCATCAGTGTTTTGTGTGTTTAGTGTTTAGTGTTTAGTGTTCACCGTCCCCTCCATCGTTCACCAGTGCCATCATCATCTTCAGTGGTTGTGCGTCGTCTCATCAGCTAGCAGTGTGGAATATCGACGAGTGTGAACGACTCTGTGATTGTCTCTATGTGTCTCCTGTTTTATTGCCCACCGCTCTGTGACTTATGTGTCATCTCACTGTTTTTGCTGCTTGTGTCTTCTATGGCTGAAGAGCAGCGTAGTGTGCTGCTGACAGCCTGCCTGTTGTACAGGTTTTAAAATAACAATAAAGTAAAAAAAAAAAAAAAAAAAGCCAGTCGTCACATCTCCGGCGGTACACCGCAAGGTTACCGCCCTTCGATTGTGCCATTTCAGCACTAATCGAAGTGCTAGGTGTTCCAGCCAGCCAGCCCAGCCGAGCAGAGTAGAGCAGAGCAGATCAGAACCGTAGCGGTCCCGCCCTTCGATTGTGCCATTCCAGCAATCGAAGTGCTAGGTGTTCCAGCCAGCCAGCCCAGCCCAGCCCAGCCCAGCCCAGCCCAGCCGAGCAGAGCAGAACCGTAGTGGTCCAGCAGCAGCAGCAGCAGCCACGTCCGCGGCAGCAGCAGCAGCTGCGGCGCTCCTGCCCGTCGCCGTCTGACCGTCTTCGTCTTCCTGCGTCTTTGTCTTCGTCTGTCCCCTGTTTGTGTCCTGTCCTTTCCTTTTCGTTCTGTGCGTTATTGTTTCTCCCTGTCGTCATGTCCGCCCCCCCCCACCACCACCACCGCCACCACTACCACTACCACTACCACTACCACCACCGCCATAGTCTATAATCCCCCTTCCGCCGCCTCCACCACTATAACATGGTGTGCCCAGTCCCACCCCCCTCCTTCCATCCCACCTCTTCTCACGCTCCCTTCGCCCTCGCTCTTTGTCGCCCCCTCTCCAGCTTCTTCCTCCCGCTCCTCTCGATCTGATCCTTCCCCCACCCCTACTCCCCCAGCCTGTCACTGCAGCTCCGCCTCGGGTGGTGGCCCGTCGCCCAGATCTGCTCCTCTCGATCTGATCCTTCCCCCCCCCCCCCCCCACTCCCCCAGCCTGTCACTGCACTTCCGCCTCGGGTGGTGGCCCGTCGCCCAGATCTCGCCGCCGCCGCCGCCGTCGTCACCGTTGCGTCCACGCCGGGACCTGTCCCTTCCCACCACCTCCCTATAGCTCCAGTCCCTCATATCACCACCCACCCTTCTGCCGCCATTAAGCGCCCTAGTGGCAACACCACCTCCTCTGCTCCCAAAAAGGCCCCGCCCCGTCCTCCTTCCCCCCCCCCAAGATGCCATGGATGTCTCCCCACCTGGCCCTGCTCCCTCCTCCTCCTCCTCCTCCTCCCCCCCTCTCTATACAAATACCTCCTCTCCCGTCCCGATCCTGCCCTTATCGAGGCCCGGAATCTCTCCCTCCTCCTCCGCCAACACTTCCCTGGTGTCCCCATCTCTCTCCTCACTCCCAGACGGGATTCTGTTCTCATCTCCTCCCCCAGCCCCACCCTCCATACTGACATCCTCTCCCGTCTCCCCATCACCCGTTTTGGCCCCAACGCCTCCCTCGCCCCTGCTCCTTCTCCGTCTCCTACCCGCCAACCCCAACCCCCGCGTCGCCCGCCAACCCTCACCGCCGTGATCACTCGGCTCAGTCCGTCGATCACGGAGGAGGAGGTGTTGGCAGAGCTCAATGCACATCCCACGCTGGAGGTGCGGGCGGTCCGCCGCATTTTCAACTCGGCCGGGCCCACTCGCCTTATGCGGGTTTTCTCCGAGGACGCCCCCTCCATTGACCGTCTCCTGAAGGAGGGTGCCCTCCTCTTCCACCAGCGCTACAAGGTCGACCCCTCCCGTTCCCCTCCTCAATCCCTGCACTGCCAGAGGTGACTGCGCTATAATGCACACCCAACAGCTGAGTGCCACGAGGCCACCACCTGCCTGCATTGTAGGCAAGCGCACTTCCTCCGGCAGTGCCCTAATCTTCAATCCCCTCCCTCCTGCAATACCTGCAATCTCCCCCATCCCACCTACTCCCAAAAGTGTAAAGCCCGACCCCCTCCGACCACTCCTGAACTCACCGTCCCTGTCCGTCCCCTGGACGCCCCCACCCCTCCTGGCAATTCCCTTTGTCCCCCTCCCCCCGCTGAGGACATCATCAGGTTCCTCACCATCGTCCTTCAAAATGTTCATCCCTTTCAGCAGCCCCACACCCTCCAGCAGATCTCCCTCGCGGCCCGTTCCATATTCCACCTCAAGATGTACACCACCTACTCCAACAACCAGGCCCATTTCACCTTCTCCCGTCTTGACACCCTCGTCTAAATCCCTGTCATGGCACGACAGCAACATATCCTTTTCAACAATATCCGCTCCCTTCCCGCCAACAAGAACCTTTTCCTGCACACCCTTGCCACCCACCGCGTGGATGCCTTCCTCCTCAATGAAACCTTCCTCCAACCTCACCACTCCATCCACACCTCACCCTATCTCCTCCACCGCTCCGATAATCCCCTCCCAATTGCGCGTGGCGGAGTTGCCATTGGTCACCACTGCCAGATCCCCGTTCGGCTCCAACCTCTCCTTCCCGACCCCACCGAACACCTGATCCTTAGTCTCTTCTTCCCCAGCCTTACCGTTACCTGCGCCACCATCCTTGTCCGCCCTAACGCCCCTATTCCCTTCGACTTCTTCTCCCACATCGACTGTACCTTCTCCTCCTACGTGATCGCCGCCAACCTCAACATCCATAGTCGTTCCGCCGCCCAGTTACGGCGGTCGCATCGGTTCCTCTCCTCCCTTCAAGGCAACCTCATCCCCATCCCCCAGCACACCCGTCCCGAATCCAACTCCACTCCTGATGTTATCCTCTCCTCCCCCAACCTCCTTGGCTGCATAACGGTGGATGTCCTGGAGCCTATTGGTAGCGACCATCTGCCTCTCCTCCTCACCATTTCAGACGGTCGTCGCCCCCGCCCCGACCCTCGTAATGACCCTCCCCCTAAGTATGTCCATGACTATTCTTGTGCCGACTGGAATGCCTACCGGGCTACCCTTTCCACCCAGGTCGATGCCCACCCCTTCACCTACCACCACCCTGACGATGTCACCCATGCCGCCTCCTTTCTCCAGCAGACCTTGTCAGAGGCCGTGGAGGCCCATGTTCCTACTGTCGCCGTCCACCCCCACTGTCCTACCTTACCCCCACAGGCCGTCCTCCTCCTCCGTGAATCCCGTCGTCTCTACCGTGCCTTCCTCCGCACGCATGACCTGGACACACTACGACGCCACCGGCAACTCCAGCGACACATTCGTAATTTGCTCGCGGCTAAGAAACGCCGGGACTGGCGACAGACATGCACCCGTTTAACTGCTGCCCTACCTATCAACTCGTCCAAGTTCTGGTCAGCCTTCCGTCGCCTTACTGGAACTAAACCCTCCCCCTACTATCCTCTTCTCCATGATGATCACCCTTTCCCTGACACCCTTAGTAAGGCCAATCACTTTGCCTCCTATCTCTCTGATGTATTTTCCATCCCCGATGATTCCCAGTTCGATTACTCCCTCTTCCCGGATATCCGCGATCGAACTGACACCTCTGTCCCTCCCCTCGCTCCTGGTTTTCAGTACTTGGACAACATTGCACACACAGAACTCAATGCCCCTATCACTACTCAGGATCTCATTGATACACTCCGCACAAAACGCAACACCGCTCCTGGTGACGATCGTGTCACCTACAATCACCTTCGTGAAGCTCCTGTCTCTTTCCTCTCCACCCTGGCCAGGCTCTACAATGTAGTTCTGTCCACCGGTTACTACCCCGACCTGTGGAAAACCTCCCGTATCCTCATGTTCCTTAAGCCTGGCAAACGGCCGTCCACCGTCTCCTCCTACCGTCCCATCAGCCTTACCTCGGTCTTCAGCAAGGTCCTGGAATCTATCCTCACCCGATGCATCCACCAGCACCGCCTCCTTCCCGTTACCCAGTGTGGCTTTCGGCTGTCCTTCTCTTCCGACGACCTTCTCCTTCACCTCACTCATCTTCTTTCCGAACAGCTTAATTCCCGTCGCTCCGCAATCTTCCTCTCCCTGGACCTCGAACATGCATATGACCGCGTATGGCATTCCGGTCTCCTCTTCAAGCTCCAAACCTTCGCCCTTCCCATTAACTACGTCCGTCTGATCGGCTCCTTTCTCTCCCGCCGTCCTTCCTATGTCACCATCCATAACACAGATTCCTACACCTTTTTCCCCTCTGTTGGTGTGCCCCAAGGCTCCGTCCTATCCCCCCTTCTGTACCTTTTGTACACGGCGGACATGCCGCCGCCATCACCCCCCATCCACCTTCTCCAGTTCGCCGATGACACCACCTTCCTTGCCCTTGCCCCCGCCCTACAGCGCTCCCAACACCTTCTCCAATCCCATCTTGACCGGTTCACCACTTGGTGCAACCAGTGGTTGCTCAAGGTCAATCCCTCCAAAACCCAGGCGATCATTGTAGGCAAAACCACCCCTTCCTAACACCTCCTTGATTTCTACATCACCATCTATGGCCGTCCTATCGCCCTCACTCCCACCCTTAAGTACCTTGGCGTCACCCTCGACCGTCGCCTCTCCTGGACTCCCCACCTCCGGACAATCTAACCCAAGGCACGCTCCCGACTCAGCCTCCTCAAGCTCGTCTCCGGCCGTACGTGGGGTCTGGACCCCTCCACCATCCTCCACACCTATAAGTCCCTCATCCGCCCTATCCTTTGTTATGCCCATCCGGCTTGGATCTCAGCCCCCCCCCCCCCACCTTTTATAAATCCCTCCAAATCCTTGAACGCCATGCTCTCCGCCTCGCCTATCGTATCTGTCTCCCGTCCCCTACGCAGATCCTGTACGATCTCATCCCCTTCCCCCACCTCCTCCTTTTTCTTGAAAGGATACGGATCCTGTACACCTCCCATAAACTCGATCCTGCTCACCCGGTCATCTCCCCGATCCTCTCTCACCCCCGCCCGCTGCCGCGCCTGTATTCCCACGTTCCACCCGGTCTCCATCACTCCACCCTCCTTACCCTCTCCCAAGGTGGCTTCCGCCAGCTCCCCCTCCCAGATGATGTCCTCCTCCCCTCCATCTACCCCTCCTATCAACTTTGACCCTGCCCCACCCCCCACTTCAGGTGTCCTTTCCTTTAGGGACCCTCCCTCCCTTCTCTTCCCTTCCGTTCTCTTTCCATTTCCCCCGTCCCCTCCCTCCACGCCTCTTCCCCCAGGCTTACCCTCCCCCTTCCTCCCTCCCCCCGCCATCTCCCCTGCCCGTGGCATCTCTTCTCTCCCCTCTCGCTCTCCCACTCCCCTTCCTCCTCCTCCTCTCTTGGCAGGTCCCCGGACTCGCACACGCATAGTGAACATTCGCGCGCCGGATGTCATCGCCATTAGTGTCTCGTGTGTGTGCCTTCGTTTGTGTTTAGTGTTTGTTCGCCGAAACGCCGCCACTGTTCACGTGTACCATCGCCATCATCCCTGTTTTGTGCTCCGTGTCGACTAGTGTCAGTGTTTGTTTCTCGTCAGCCGTGAACGGCTCCGTATTTTTTTTGTTTTTGGTGTCCACATTGTTTTGCCCGCCATTTTTGATTGTAATCTCTGTGTCCCCTCTATTTATTGATTATTGTAAATCTCAAGGCTGAAGAGCGGCGTACTCAGCTGCTGACAGCCCGCCTTGTGTAAGGTGATAAAAATTACAATAAAGAAAAAAAAAGCCAGTCGTCCCATTCGAGGGTTGAATTCCCTCACTTCTTCATCGAAGACTTTTAGTACCTGGGCTACTCTCAGGGTGCATCTTCGACATGGAAGATCCCCACCATTTTTCTTGCCGTGTCGTCTGCTCGTCATCACTACTGCTCGCTGTCTGGTCCTCTTCGCCGCCGCCTCCGCCGCCTGCCGGTGCTCGCCGCCGCCGCCGTCGCCGCCTGCCGGTGCTCGCCGTCGCCGCCTGCCGGTGCTCGCCGCCGCCGCCGTCGTCGTTTGGTCGCTGCCTGCCGCCACCTGGTCACCGCCGCCGCCGCCTGGTCGCCGCCTGCCGGTGCTCGCCGCCGCCACCGTTTGGTCGCCGCCTGCAGCTGCCTGGTCGCCGCCACCCTTCTCGCGCGCTGCCACCGCCACCCTTCTCGCGCACCGCCACCATGTCCCAACCCACCACCACTATCATTTTCACCTCTCCCTCCGCTGCTCCAACCACCATCACGTGGAGCTCATCCTCCACCCCACTTCCCGTCCTTCCTTCTCTCCCTGTCCACCCCACCCCTGCGCCTCTTTCGGTTGTAACCACCCCCAACTCCTCCTTCCCTATCACTGTCGCCCCATCGACAGCTACTGACTTTCCACGGCTCCCTGCACCGCCTCTGACGGGCTCCAAGGCAGCACGGATTTCGGCTTGATGTTCCACAGTCTCTGTGACACCCACGCCCCCTCCGTCTGCGTCATCCGCTGCTCAGGGTGGTCCTGCCCCCTGCCATCTCCCCCTGCAACCCATCCCCCTGCCCCCTCTACACCCGGTCGTGACCACCAAACCCTCAAAGCGCCCGAATGTTGGCCCTTCCCCGAAATCTCCTCCAAAAACAACCCCACTCCCCGTGACCCACCCACCCCCATGGATGCGGCTCCGACCCCCGCCCCCGCCATGCCTGCCACCCACACCTTTGTCCTCTCCAGTCCTGATCCTCAATTCCTTGATGTCCGCTCCCTCACCCTCGCCATCCGAAAATACTACCCCAATGCCCCCATCTCCCTTCTGATTCCTCGCAAGGACTCAGTCCTCATTAAATCCCCCAATGCTTCCCTCCACACCGATCTCCTCTCCCGTATCCCCCATATCCAATTTGGCCAACGTGCAGCCCTCACCCTCTACCACACCCCATCCTCTCCCCGTCAACCTCAACCTCCCTGACGTCCGCCAACCTTCACCACTGTGATCATGAAGCTTAGCCCCGTGATCACAGAGGCTGAGGTGTTGGCGGAACTCAACTCCCGGCCCGACATTGAAATCCGCTCGGCCCGTCGCATCTTCAATGATGCCGGGCCGACTTTTCTCATGCGGATATTCACCGAATCCTCCTCCTCGATTGACCGCCTCCACACCGAGGGAGCCCTCATCTACAATCGCCGTCATAAGGTGGACCCCTCCCGTTCCCCAGTCCAATCCTACTGCTGCAAACGCTGTCTCACCTACAACGACCACGTTACCTCTGCCTGCAAGAACCTCCCTACTTGTCCCCACTGCAAAGCTTCACACTTCCTCAAGAATTGCCCCAACCTCACCTCTCCTCCCCCCTACTGCAACACTTACAACGAACCACATCCTACCTACTCCTCGAAGTGTAAAGTGAAACCTCCACCAGTCACACCTGAGCTCACCGTCCCTGTCCGTCCTGTTGATGACCCCATCCACCCCAACAACTCGCTCTGCCCTCCCCCTACTGCTGAGGACATCATCCGTTTCACCACCATTGTGCTCCAAAACATCCACCCCTTCCAGTGCTCGTGCACTTTTTCCCAAATCGCCCTCGCTGCCCATTCCATCTCCCATCTTACCACCTATGCCACATACTCCCACAACCAGGCCCACTTCACTTTCACCTCCCTCACCACCCTTGTCTAACTCTCCCCTCCCATGGTGCACGAACCCTACCGTCTCCTGTACCACAACATTCGTTCCCTGCCCACCCACAAACTCCTCTTCCTCCACACCCTCCGTCAGAACCGCGTGGATGCCTTTGTCCTAAATGAAATCTTCCTTCAACCCTGTATCTCCGTCTCCACGGCTCCTTACATCCTACACCGCACCGATAACCTGTACCCTCTGGCGCGTGGCGGAGTTGGTATAGGCCACCTCAAGCACCTCTCTGTCCGGCCCCAATGTCTCCTTAACAATCCTGCCGAGCATCTCACCCTCCGCCTCTTCTTCTCCACCATTACCATCACCTGTGCCACCATTTATATCCGCCCTCGCACCCCCATCCTATACGATTTCCTGGCCCACATTGACCACACCTTCTCCACCTACGTGATTGCCACCGACCTCAATATCCACAGCCATGATCCTGCTGACCTCCAGCGGTGGCATCAGTTTCTCACTGCTCTCCATGGCAACCTGGTTCCCCTGCCTCAGCACACCCGACCCGAATCCAACACCACTCCTGATGTGGTCCTTGCCTCTCCCAACCTCCTTGGGCGCATCACCGCAGATGTCCTTGACCTCATTGGCAGTGAGCATGCTCCTGTTCTCCCCACTACCTCTAATGGTCGCCATCCCCGCAACGCTCCTCGCCCTGACGTCCCTCCTAAACTTGTCCATGATTCCTCCTGTGCCAACTGGGATGCCTACCGGGACTCCATTCACACCCACGTTGATGGCCATGACCTTACCCTCCAATCTCCTGATGACATCTCTCACGCTGCTGCCTTCCTGCACCAGACCTTGACTGACGCCGTCGCCACCCATATCCCCACCAAAGCCATCCACCCTCACCGCCCCGCCCTGCCTCCACAGGCCGTCCTTCTCCTTCGAGAGTCCCGCCGCCTCTACCGCTCTTTTCTCCGCACTTGTGACCGGGATACTCTAACCCGCCACCGGCAATTACAATGACACATCCGCAACCTGCTTACTGCGAAGAAACGCCGTGCCTGGCGCCAGACATGTACACAACTCAACACCACGCTCCCCATAAACTCTTCCAAGTATTGGCCTGCTTTCCACCGCCTTACTGGGAACCGCCCCACCCCCCAGTACCCTCTCCTCCTTAATGACCGTCCCTTTCCTGACAACCTCAGTAAGGCCAACCACTTTGCCTCCCACCTCTCTGATGTATTTTCCATCCCAGATGATCCCCACTTTGATTATTCCCTCTTCCCTGATGTCATGGACCGTACGAATACCTCTGTTCCTCCCCTTGTTCCTAGCTTCCAGTACTTGGGCCACACCCAACCATCTGAATTTAACACTCCCATCACTACCCAGGACATCAGCCTCACACCCCGCACTAAACGCAACACTGCTACCGGCCACGACTGCGTTACCTACCGCCACCTCAAACACTGCCCTCCCTCGTTCCTTTCAATCCTTGCCACCCTCTACAATGTCATCCTTGCTACTGGCTTCTATCCCAACCTGTGGAAAACCTCCCGTATCGTGATGTTCTCCAAACCCAGCAAGCCTCCATCTGATGCCTCTTCCTATCGTCCTATCTGTCTCACATCAGTGTTCAGCAAGCTCTTGGAATCCATCCTTTCCCGGCGCATCCATCATCACCTCCACCAAAACCACCTTTTCCCAAACACCCAATGTGGCTTTCGACCTTCCTTCTCTGCTGATGACCAACTCCTCCACCTCACTCATCTCCTCTCCCTCCAGCTTAACTCCTGTCGCTCCGCCATTTATGTCCCCCTTGACCTTGAAAAGGCCTACGACCGTGTCTGGCATCCTGGTCTCCTGTTTAAACTCCAAACCTACACCCTTCCTATCAACTACATCCGTCTGGTAGCCTCCTTCCTCTCCCACCGCCCCTCCTATGTTACCATCCATAATACTAATTCCCACACCTTCTACCCCTCTGCAGGTGTGCCCCAGGGCTCTGCCCTCTCCCCTCTCCTCTACCTCCTGTACATGGCAGATATGCCCCAACCCCCCCCCCCCCTCCAGTACACCTCTTGCAATATGCTGATGACACCGCATTCCTCGCCCTCGCTCCTACCCTCCAACAGTCCCAATGCCTTCTCCAGAATCACCCTGACCTTTTTGCTGCATGGTGTAACCAGTGGCTCCTGAAACTCAACCCTTCCAAGACCCAGGCAATCATCGTAGGTCGTACCACTCGCTCCTTCCGGCTCCTGGATTTCTCCCTTACTGTCTGCGTCCGTCCTGTCCGCCTCACACCCTCCCTCACCTACCTTGGCCTCACCATTGACTGTCACCTCCCCTGGATCCCTCATCTCCACTCCATCCAATCCAAAGCCCACAACCACCTCCGACTCCTCAAACTCCTCTCTGGCCGGACATGGGGGTTGCACCCCTCTACCATACTCCACACCTACAAATCCTTAAACCGTCCCATCCTCTGTTATGCCAGTCCTGCCTGGTTATCTGCCCCCCCCCCCAAATTCTATAAGTCCCTCCAGATCCTTGAGCCTCATGCACTCCGCCTCACCTTCCGTATACACCTCCCGTCCCCCACGCGGATCCTCTATGATCTCATTCCCTTCCCCCATCTGCTCCTATTCCTCGAACATATGCACATCCTCTACACCTGCCGCCGTCTAGAACCCCCTCACCCCCTGGTTGCTCCTCTCCTCTCCGATCCCTGCCCCCTGCCACGTCTTCACCGTTGTGTCCCCCCTACCCTCCATATCTACACCCTACATCTCCTTTCCCAAGGTGGCTTCCATCAACTCCCCCTCCCGGATGATGCCCTCTCTCCCTTCATTTATCCCTCCTATCAACTCTGATCCTCACTCCCCCTCCTTTCCTCTGTCCTTTTCCCGGGCTCCCTCTCGCCCCCCTTCCATCCTGTTTCTTCCCCACCTCCCCTCTCTTTGTCCCCTTCTCTCCACCGAGTCCTTTTACATTTCCCCCCTCTGCCTCCTCTCATTCCCTCGCGCATCTGCCCTTCTCCCCCTTTGTTAGTCCTCTCCCTCCTTGGTCCCCCCCCTTTCGTTTTTTGCTCTCCTCCCTCCTTGTTTTTCCCCCTACTCCAGGTCCCCCACCCCCATCTGCCTTGGATCAGGAGTGCCATCTTTGTGCCGCCATTTTCGTGCAGTGTTTTACGGTGTGTTTTTCCAGTGAGTGCTCCGTGTTGTGTCTTTTGGGAAGTGTAGCGAACAGCCATCATACTGTCGCTAGGTGTGCTTTTTTTATCTCTTGCGAACAGAAACCAGACTGTCGCCATGTTTTTTAATTGTGTGTCTACTATGTTACTTGTCTGATTCCTAAGTATTTTAACAACATTGCCCACCCCTTTTGCTTTCTGTTTTAACTTTACGCATTTTTACGCCATTTTACACTTTAAATCACCATTTTATCACCTGTTTCTCCTTGTTTCTTTCTTCTTCCTTTTTTTATAAAAGGTCTGTAGGCTGTAGAGCAGCGTAGTAAGCTGCTGCCAGCCCGCCCCCTTCGGGGGGAATTGAAAATCAATAAAGAAAAAAAAAGCCAGTCGTCAGGGGGTAGCATTTGTTAGTACCGGTAGAAGCTATTATGTCGATTGTAGCACATTTTGGAACGCTCGGATCGTATGGCTGTTATCCGAGCCGATATGCATTATGAAATGGTAGTGCTTGTCAATGACTTGAAAGTGGTGGTAATCGTAAGTAGCCTTGCTAAAGTTCCCAATGCAGACGAACGTAGCTTTGTTTTGGAATCTTACAGAAAAGCAGCCCCGCAACATTTTTAACTCTTCTGTTAATTTCTTTCTCTGCCCACTGTAACGTCACCGGCAGTTATTGTAAACATAAATACTCGTTCTTAGGTTCTACGATGTTCACCCATTTCTTTGCTTGTACGTTAATTAATTTATTACTATGTCAACTTCAAGCGACTAAATTTGTTTTTCTTTTTATTGGATTTCGATTCCCCCAGATGGGGCTGGCTGGAAACAGCTTTGTATGCCACTCTTCAGCCCTAAATTTGAAGCTTGCTTTGAAACTTACTATTATTGCTTACCTAAAATCGACGACTTCACTTTGTTAGCGAAAGATATTGATTCGTCCGTACTGAGGGCTGCTGTTTTTTGCAGTTGATTCCAAAAAGAATCAAAATCTTATCAACGATTCAGAATCTTGTAAACGAAGAAGTCGCTTCTCTCCAAGATTGTTACGTCGCGCTGTGCTATAGGCAACCCGGGTTACAGACGTCTGCAGGAGGTGTAGCGGCGGATGTGCCGCACCAGGACGCTCTTCGTAATACGTACTGCCGCCGATAGATGGCAGGAACGAGCTGCACAGCGCAGAAAGCCAACGTCCCCACGGCGGCTATGCTTCGGCCAAACTTCTGGCAAACGTTCGGACTGGCGATGGTGGGGTGGAGCGTCTGTGGAAGTACCTACGTCACCGAAACAAAAGCACAAGATGAAACGGAAAAATACGCTGCTAACGTTTCCCGAACGATTAGGTGCTTAGTAGATCAATTATATATGTTCCTAGTAGAACAATTACAGTGCGATTTCGTACAGTGTATGAAAACAGTATTCGGTTCGTATGCCTTCCTATCAACTACATCCGTCTGGTGGCCTCCTTCCTCACCCACCGCCCCTCCTATGTTACCATCCATAATGCCAATTACCACACCTACCCCTCTGGAGGTGTGCCCCAGGGCTCTGTCCTCTCCCCTCTCCTCTACCTCCTGTACACGGCAGATATGCCCCCCCCCCTCCAGTACACCTCTTGCAATATGCTGATGACATCGCATTCCTCGCCCTCGCTCCTACCCTCCAACGGTCCCAACGCCTTCTCCAGAATCACCTTGACCTTTTTGCTGCATGGTGTAACCAGTGGCTCCTGAAACTCAACCCTTCCAAGACCCAGGCAATCATCGTAGGTCGTACCACTCGCTCCTTCCGGCTCCTGGATTTCTCCCTTACTGTCTGTGCCCGTCCTGTCCGCCTCACCCCCTCCCTCAGCTACCTTGGCCTCACCATTGACCGTCACCTCACCTGGATCCCTCATCTCCACTCCATCCAATCCAAAGCCCACAACCGCCTCCGACTCCTCAAACTCCTCTCCGGCCGGACATCGGGGTTGCACCCCTCTACCATCCTCCACACCTACAAATCCTTAATTCGTCCCATCCTCTGTTATGCCAGTCCTGCCTGGATATCTGCCCCCCCCCCCAAATTCTATAAGTCCCTCCAGATCCTTGAGCCTCATGCACTCCGCCTCGCCTTCCGTATACGCCTCCCGTCCCCCACGCGGATCCTCTATGATCTCATTCCCTTCCCCCATCTGCTCCTATTCCTCGAACATATGCACATCCTCTACACCTGCCGCCGTCTAGAACCCCCTCACCCCCTGGTTGCTCCTCTCCTCACCGATCCCTGCCCCCTGCCACGTCTTCACCGTTGTGTCCCCCCTACCCTCCATATCTACACCCTACATCTCCTTTCCCAAGGTGGCTTCCATCAACTCCCCCTCCCGGATGATGCCCTCTCTCCCTTCATTTATCCCTCCTATCAACTCTGATCCTCACTCCCCCTCCTTTCCTCTGTCCTTTTCTCGGGCTCCCTCTCGCCCCCCTTCCATCCTGTTTCTTCCCCACCTCCCCTCTCTTTGTCCCCTTCTCTCCACCGAGTTCTTTTACATTTCCCCCCTCTGCCTCCTCTCATTCCCTCGCGCATCTGCCCTTCTCCCCCTTTGTTAGTCCTCTCCCTCCTTGGTCCCCCCCCCTTTCGTTTTTTGCTCTCCTCCCTCCTTGTTTTTCCCCCTACTCCAGGTCCCCCCCCCCCCATCTGCCTTGGATCGGGAGTGCCATCTTTGTGCCGCCATTTTTGTGCAGTGTTTTACGGTGTGTTTTTCCAGTGAGTGCTCCGTGTTGTGTCCTTTGGGAAGTGTAGCGAACAGCCATCATATTGTCGCTGGGTGTGCTTTTTTTTATCGCTTGCGAACAGAAACCAGACTGTCGCCATGTGTTTTAGTTGTGTGTCTACTATGTTACTTGTCTGATTCCTGTGTATTTTAACAACATTGCCCACCCCTTTTGCTTTCTGTTTTAACTTTCTACATTTTTACGCCATTTTACACTTTAAATCACCGTTTTATCGCCTGTTTTTCCTGGTTTCTTTCTTCTTCCTTTTTTTTTAAAAAAACGTATGTAGGCTGTAGAGCAGCGAAGTAAGCTGCTGCCAGCCCGCCCCCTTCGGGGGGAATTGAAAATCAATAAAGAAAAAAAAAGAAAAAAAAAATATTCGGTTCGTATATATTTCTGGTTTGAAGCTTTACAATGTGGATACGGATCCTCTACACCTCCCGCAAACTTGATTCTCCTCACCCGCTTGTCTCTCCCATCCTTTACCACACTGTCCACACGCCTGTACTCTCACATCCCACCCCCTCTCCATATCTCCACACTCCATACCCTTGCCCAAGGTGGCTTTCGCCAACTCCCTCTCCCTGATGATGTCCTCATCCCCTCCATTTACCAATCCGAGCCACTTTGATCCTCCCCTTCTTCCCCTGTGTTTTTCCTCCAGGGCACCCTCTCTCCCTTCTCTCCCTCCTCTCTTCCTACCCCCTCAACCAGGATTCCCCTACCCCCTTCCTTCTTCCCTCCACCGCCCTTCTCCTGCACCACTGGCATCTACACCCTCCCCCTGTCCCTCGTACCCACACCATCTCCCTTTGGCAGGTCCCCGGATTTGTGCAAGAACAGTAAATATTTATGCACCTGAGTTAGGGTGTGTCTTTGTGTTAGTGCGTAAGTGTCTCAGTTAGGGCTCCACTGTTCAGGTGTTTAATTTCTGTCTTCTCTGCTTGTGGACAAGTGCTGAACGTTTTTTATTCAGACAATGTGCCTGTGAAGACATTGCGCCTGTGAACGGTTACATGTACTTCAATATATCTGTCTACCGTCTTTGTCCACCGTGTTTTTGTTTTTCTATGCCTCTTGACATACTGTTTGTGTTATCTGTGGCTGAAGAAAGGGATAAATAGACTGCTGCTGGCCTACCTTTCATGTAAAGGTGTTCAAATAACAAAAATTAAAAAAAACTATACAACGCCCACCTCTCCCTCGACTGCCTCGATCTCCCCCACCCCATCAGGGGGTCCACAACTCTTTTGTGGATACCTGCGTGGCAAGCATGGGGCCCTGATCTATTGCAGCCTTCCTTCTTTCCAGGGCTGCATTTCCTTCCCCTTCCTCTCCTTTCACCTCCTTGCTCCTTTCCCCTCTCCCTCTCCTCTCCCTCTCTTGGTGTCCTTGCTTTACAATTTGGCTTTGTCGCGTAATCACCTCCTCCTTTTGGCACTCCCTGGTCCCCCTCTGGGGTTTGACCTCCATTCCTAAATTTCTCTTCCGTAGTGTGAGCCATTTGGGGAAGAGCACCTTACCTAGTGTCTCCAATGTGTCCCCCCCTAGTACATTCCACCTTTTCTTACACGTTGTTGTTTGATGCTAGGGTGCATGGCCAGCACGGTAGCCAGCCTGTGTAGTGGGGTCGCTATGTACCCTTTTGGATGAGCCCCATGAACACACAGGGATCACACTTCTGATACCTGAGCTGTGACCTCCTCATGCAAGCCTTGGAGTGGTTGCTCGTCATCCTGGAGCATCGGAACTCCCGGCAATGGCCGCCGTGCAGACGGCCCTTGCTGTGGCTGGGTGGCGCCCGTGAGGAGAGCCCCTGATCAGAGTGGGTGGTATCAGGGTGGACGCTATGCAAATGAAATGCATACAGGGCCGGAACTCTGGCCATTCTTCTGCGGCTGTCTCTCTGCATGGAACTGATTCTTCGAGTGCTGCTTCTCTTGCCCCTTCGGCCTTCCCTTCCATAGCTACCCCCTGGGAAGAGGGTCAGTCCCGTCGGCTAGGGACGAAACCTTTCCCCCGTTATCTGGTTTGCACCAGGACTGATGGGGATACTTTCACCAATACCAAACCTTTATTCTTTGTGGATCACATTGAAGACAAGTTTGGCAAAGTGGACTCCCTGAGAAACATGCGGTCGGGTTCGTTGCTGATCAAAACTGCTTCAGCTGCCCAGTCTGCAGCCCTTCGTGCCGGTACCCATCTTGGCACAATTCCTGTGTCCATTACCACCCACCAGTCTCTAAATATGGTTCAAGGTGTGATTTTTCACAGGGACCACATCCTTATGCTTTGGTTACATCTTCACCCCTTCCTCCCCCTTCCTCACCCCAATCCCGGACCCCTCTCCTCCCCCCCTCCCCTGCGGCTCCCAGTCCTTCGCCTCCGGGCGCTGCTCCCCTTCCCCAGTCACAGAAGTGTACCACTCCTTCGGCGTATGCCGCTCAAGGCCGCCTCCCCCGGGATGCCCCTCCCCGGCACCTTCGAGGCCAATGGTCTGCTGCCATGCGACGACCGCGAGAGCCGCAGTCTGTCGGCCCCCAGGTCGCCCGGTCTCTTTCTGTTCCCGATCTTGCTGCAGCTGGCTCCTTTATGCCACACAGCCCTCCTCGATCTCAGCCTGAAAAGAAGAAGAAATATAAGTCCCGAGACAAAGAGCCTCTGGTGTCACCAGAGGTCCCATCCCCAGCTTCACAACCGGATTCTGACCTGTCGTTCATGAATGTCGCCCCCTCCTTGTCCATAACGGGTGGGGACCTGGCGGTATGACTGGCTTTAGTATGTTCAGCCGCCATTTAAATCATCATTCTGTGGTTATCCAATGGAATTGTAATGGCTACTATCGGCACCTTCCAGAATTGAAATCCCTTATTTCATCTTACTCTGCAGCTTGTGTGGTTCTACAGGAATCTCATTTTACTGATGCTCACTCACCGACCCTCTGTGGGTTCTGTGTCTTCTGTCAAAATTGGGTCGGACCCATGTGGGCTTCTGGTAGCGTTTGTATGTTGGTCTGTACAGACATTGCTAGCATGTGGATACCTCTTCAAATTACATTGGAAGCGGTTGCTGTTAAGGTCCACCTGGGCACTCAGGTCATGGGTTGCAATCTTTATCTCCCTCCTGACAGGACTCTTACACCTGCTGCCTTAACTGCCCTTCTTCAGCATCTTCCTCCTCCCTTCCTCCTTCCTTCTCCTTGGGGATTTTAATGCTCATCATCCCTTGAGGGGCAGTGCCTTTCCATCTAGATGAGGTCTTCTCATAGACCAGTTTATTGCAGACCGACTTGTGCCTCCTAAATGATGGCTCCGCTACTCATTTCAGTGATATCAGAGTGGTGAAGGAGGTAGGGCGATGTGTGGACAGGATGTTGGGGCTGGAGAAAGGTTTCATTCAGGAGGAAGGCATTCACGAGGTGGCTTGCGAGGGTGTGCATCAGGAGGTTCTTGTTAACAAGAAGGGAGCTGATTTTGTTGAACAAGATACAGTGCTGTTGTGGCATGACGGGAAGTTATATGATGGTGTTGAGACAGGAGAAGGTGAAGTGGGCTTGGTTATGGGACTAGGTGCCACAGCTATTTTGGTGGAAAACGGACAGGCAGGGAGGGATATCTGCTGGAGGGTGTGAGGGCTCTGGGAGGGATGGACGTTTTGGAAGACGATTGTAATGAACCTGATGATGTCGTTGGCAGTGGGGGGTGGGCAAAGGGAGTTGCCAGGAGGGGTGGCGGCATACAGAGGGCAGATGGGGATGGTGAGTTCAGGATTGGAGGGGGGGTCAGGCTTTGCACTTCTGGGACTAGGTGGGGTGAGTAACGTTGAAGGAGGGGACTGGAGGTTGGGACACTGCCAGAGGAAGTGCACCTGTTTACAGTGCAGGCAGACTGGGGCCTGGAGGCACTCAGTTGTTAGGTGTGTGTTGTAGCACAAACACCTCTGGCAACAGATGGACTGGGGAGGGGAATGGGAGGGGTCAACTTTGTAGCAGCGATGAAACAGGAGGGCACCCTCCTTTAGGAGAAGGTCTGTAGACAGAGCGTGGTCAGAGAAGACCCGCATAAAGCGGGTGGGGCCAGCAGGGATACTATATCCAGCGGATGGCAGATACGTCCAGGTATGGGTGCGCCTTAAGCTCTGCCAACACTTTCTCCTCTGTGATCATCGGACTAAGCTGAGTGATCAACACAGTGATGGTCGGCAGGCAGTGTGGAGGTTGGGGCTGGCAGGATGACGAAGTGGGATGGGTAGGGCAGAGGGTTGCCTTGGGACCGAAGTGGATAATTGGATATCAGTGTGGAAGGTAGGGCTGGTAGATTTGATGAGGACAGAGTCATGTCGCAGGACGAGGAGGGAGATGGGGCCAGTAGAATAGTAATTATGGAGTAGGAGAGTGAGTTTGCAGGCTTTCAGGAGGTGAGTGTCGGGGTGGGAGAGGATGTAGGCGTGGGAAGGTGAAGTGGTAGAAGAAGCTGGAGGGGGAGGGGTGAGATCCATGAGATCTTCGGGTGGGTGGTGAGGGATGGGGGGCAAGGGTTTTCTTGTAGCTTGTGGATTGGATGAGGGTGGTGTTGGGGCGTTTCTTTGGAGCACGGTGGGAGGTGGATTGAAGGACAGGAGTTACAGGTAGGTGGTGGGGGATGGAAAGCCCTGTTGTTGTAGTTGGCAGTTGTGGCGATGCTGGGGTTGCGGATGCAGGAATGGCAGGGGAAGGAAGAAGGGCAGGGAAGGGATCAGGCCATGTACAGGGAGTAGGTGTGACTGCAGGGGTGGAAGGGACAGTGAACAGAGTTCATGTAGGAATGGACATGAGGGGTGGGATGGACATGGGAGGGTTAGCCTGTGCACACCACGTAATGGTGGTAGCTGAAGCAGAGGGAGAAGTGTAGACAACAGAGGTTGTGGGACTGGACATGGCAGAAGAGACTGAAATGACAAAGGCCAAAGATGAAGACGAACTCGAAGACACAGACGATGACAATGCCCAGGAGGAGACCACGGAGGAAGGCTGCTGCTGGGCTGCGATGGCAGGGAGGGGGGCCGGCGCCCCTCCCTGCTGCTGCTGCTGCTGCTGCTGCGGCGGCGGCGGCAGCGGCGGCAGCGGCGGTGGACGATGGGCTGGTGGGCAGGTGCGGGCTCGTGGAGACAGCAGCGGCAACAGCAGCGCAGCAAGCACCAGGAGATGGCTACATGGTGACTAGGCGACGGCGGCGGCGGCACCAAGCACTGTGAGCTGGTGGCGGCAGCAGTGAGCACAGAGAGGCGACAACCAGGGGGCGGCGCCAAACTCCGTGTGGCGAGGACCAGGTGGCGGGTAGCAGGCAGCAGTGACGGAGTGCAGACGGACGAAAACACGACAGCACTGGCTGGAGCGCATTCCAATCGATGGTACACCCTGAGTGTAGCCCAGGCAGTGTAATTCCTCGATTCGGAACTGAGGGAATCCAACCCTCAAATGGGTGGATGCCACAGTCTCTGGCCATCTTTATGTTCCCTATGCATTACTGTTGTCTTCCAATTAATTTCAAAAGTAACGAATGAGCTTGCCTAATTTGGAAATGAATGAATCATTGCAGCCATGATGGAATATTAGCGGAGAATTATTTACACTGATTCATATGAATTGTTGCTTACAAATGACAGGATCGAGCTCCCTACACTCACAAATCAATATCAAGTGACTTGGCGACACCCAACAACAAACAGCTGACGACGCCGAGCCATAGGAGAAGACAATGTGCACACTTTGCAAGGTGACGTGCAGAGCTGCTATCTGCCGGAAGTGGCGAGCAACAGCACCCCTAAAGATTCGTGTTAATTGTCTTCAGCACTTAGTATGCTGGGAAGAAATTGTTGGCAGTAACATACATGTATTTAGAGAAATCAATTATTAATTTCTATTTTGTTAATGAAGTAGCTACAAACACTGGTGTTGAGTTAATAATTATGAAAAAAAATAGTTCATACCTGACCATTTGCACTAATGTGATCTACATGTGTATGGCAACTCTGCAATTAGCTAGCCGCATTCGAGGGTTGGATTCCCTCACTTCCTGATCGAGGACTCACACTGCCTGGGCTACACTCAGGGTGTATCTTTGACGTGGAAGAGCCCCAACCGTTGCTATCGTGTTTTCGCCCAACTGCACGCCGTCACTGCTGCCCGCCAACCGGTCCTCGCCGCCGCCTGGAGCCTACCGGTGCTCACCGCAGCCCCATGCTCGTCGAAGCCCCCCGTTTTAGTTCCTTTTGTACTTTGGCGACTCCTGTCGCCCGTGGGCACTGCCTGCAACCATGGACACCCCCACTACCATCATCTACACTTCCCCTTCACCTGCCCCCACTGTATCATCATGGAGTGCTTCCTCTGGGATTAACCCGTCTCATCCACCTCCCCTACTCATGGTCTCTTCCCCTTCTACCTCGTCATCATCCATGTATCCCCACCTGTATGTCACTCCTGCTCCTGCCCTGGCTCCTGACCGTGCTGCTGCGCCTGCTTCTGTCCCCCCTCCCACTACTGTCGCCTGCCGAGACGACTTTCCCCCATCCCCTCCCTTCCCCCTGCAACTGCCCCTGCTTCCCCTGCCTGGGTCATTGCCCACCATGCCACAGTCGCCGCCACGGAGCGCCCTACCCTTTCACCTGGTGCTACCGCTTCATCGCAGGGCCCTGCTTCTCACCACCTTCCCATCTATCCAGTCCCTCATCCCTCCTCCCAGGCAACACCCACCAAAAAATCTTCCAAATGGCCCAGTGGCGACCTCTCCTCCACTCCCTCATCCAAAAAACCAGTGCCCGCCCCACCTCCCTCTTACACCTCTGAGCCCTCTCTCCCCTTCCTGCACCCTTCCCACCTCAACCTCCTGGCTCGTCAACAGTATTATCTCCTCTATCTCAACATTCACTCCTCCCTGCAAACAAAACCTCTTCATCAATACCCAGCACCAGGTTAATGAAACTTTCCTCCAACCCCACCAAGTTGTCTGCACCTCCCCCTATCTCCTTCACAACACTGACAATCCCTGTCCCCTAGCCCGAGATGGGGTCGCTATAGGCCACCCCTGGCTGGCAACAACCCCTCCTCAATAACCTGACTGAACACCATCTCCTCAGCCTATTTTTTCCTCCCTCACCATCACCTGTGCCACTATCTATATCCGCCCTGCAGCTCCTTTCCCGTTTGACTTCATTTCCCATGTTGGCCATACCTTACCCACTCATGTGATCGTCGCTGACCTCAACATCCACAGCCGTGACCCTGCCACCCTTCAGCAGCGGCATCAGTTCCATTCCATCCTCCATGGTGACTCTCCCACAGCGCACCTGTCCTGAAAGTAACTCCATCCCCTATGTTATCCTCGTTTCCCCCAGCCTCCTTGGTGGCATCGCGTTGACGTCCTCGATCCCATTGGTATTGCCCATCTCCCTGTCCTCACCATCTCCTCTGCCCGTCCCACCCCTACAGCCACCCGCCCAGCTGCCCCTCCCAAGTCTGTCCATGACTACCACTGTGCCAATTGGGATGCCTATTAGGAATCCATAGCCTTACTGTTCGAAAGCCACCCCCTCACCTTTCACCACCCTGCTGACATCACCCATGCCTTCCTTCAGAAGACAATCATGATGCTGTGGAGGCACATGTCCCTACCAAACTCATCCACCCTCACCACCCTACGCTTCCTCCACAGGCTGTCCTTCTTCTGCATGAATCCTGCAGGCTCTACCGCTCCTTCCTCTGCACCCATGACCGGGATACACTAACATGCCACTGGCAATTACAGCGACACATCCGGAACCTCCTACAGCAAAGAAACGCCGGGACCGTCGCCAGACATGCACACGCCTCAACTCCACCCTCCCTGTCAACTATTCCAAGTACTGGCCAGCCTTCCACCACCTTACTGGTAACCATCCCACCCCGCATTACCCCATCCTCCATGACGATCGACCCCTGCTGACAACCTCAGTAAGGCTAACCATTTTGCTTCCCACCTCTCTGAGGTCTTCTCTATTCCTGACGATCCCCATTTTGATTATTCCCTCTTCCCCACCGTCCTTGACTGCACTGACCCTTTCCTGACAACCTCAGTAAGGCTAACCATTTTGCTTCCCACCTCTGTGAGGTCTTCTCTATCCCTGACGATCCCCATTTTGATTATTCCCTCTTCCCCACCATCCTTGACTGCACTGACACCTTTGTGTCCCCACTCACCCCTAGCTTCCAGTACTTGGATCGGTTACCCTCCTCAGACGTCAACACTCGCATCACCGCACAAGACATTACACTCGTCCTCCGCTCCAAACGCAACACCGCCCCTGGTCATGATGGCGTCACCTACTGTCACGTCAACGAATCCTCCCCCATCCTTTCTGACTGTCCTTGCTACCCTGTACAACGTCCTCCCCTCCACTGGATTTTACCCCGACCTGTGGAAGACTGCCCGTGTCCTACTGTTCCCTAAACCTAACAAACCCCCTCTGAAACTTCTTCCTATCGTCCCATCTGCCTCACCTCCATGTTCAGTAAGGTCTCTGAGGCCGTCCTCTCTCACAATATTCACCGCCACCTTAGCCAACACCACCTCGTTCCCCTTACCCAATGTGGCTTCCGGCGTTCCTTCTCCACGAACGACCAGCTGTTTAATCTTACAAATCTTCTTTCCCTCCAACTTAATTCCCGTCGCTCCACTACCTTTGTTTTCCTTGATCTCCAGAACGCCTATAACCGTGTTTGGCATCTTGGGCTCCTCTTCAAACTCCAGACCTATGATTTCCCCATCAACTTCGTCTGTCTCGTTGCTTCCCTCCTCTCCCATCTTCCCTCCTGTGTGACTATCCACAATTCCAACACCTGTACTTTCTATCCCTCTGTCAGCATGCCCCAAGGCTATGTACTTTCGCCTCTCATCTATCTCCTGTATCATGCTGATATACCCAAACCTCCCCCACCTGTTCATCTTCCCCAGTTTGCTGATGACATCACCTTCCTAGCCCTTTATCCTACCATTCAACAGTCCGAACGTACCCACCAAACCCACCTTGACCCATTCACCACTTGATGCAACCAGTGGTTCCTCTGTATCAACCCCTCAAAGACCCAGGCGATCATCATAGGCTGCACCACCCGCTCCTTCCGTCTCCATGATTTCTACCTACCCTCAAATACCTTGGCCTCACTCTCGACTGCCACCTCACCTGGATTCCCTATCTCCTTACCATCCAAAACAAAGCTTACAACTGACTCTGCCTCCTGAAACTCCCGTCCGGCCGGACGTGGGTCTGCATCCTTCCATCATCCTCTACACTGACAAATCCTTGATCTGCCCCATCCTCTGTCGTGCCAGCGTAGCTTTACCGTAGTGTCCCGCCCTCTCTCCATCTCCACACCCTCTGCCTCCATTCCCAACGCAACTTCCACCATCTACCCCTCCTGGATGATGAGCTTCACCATGACATCTACCCTTCTTACCAACTCTAACCCCATCTTCATGCCTCCTCCTCCTCAGGGCTCCCTCTCCTCCCCCTCCCTTCTCCTGAGTGGCTTTCCTCTCCTACTCCCCCTCACTCTCTTGAGCTCCCTTTCAGTGTCTCTGCACTCCCTCCTGCCTTGTCTTCCCTCTTCATCTCCTGCCCGACAAGTCTGCCTCTTAGTGTACCGATTGATACCCCTACTCTCTTCATCCTGCCACCTCCCCTGCTGCCCCTTGCTCTCCCCTTCTTTTCCATCATCTCCGATCTCTCCCTTGGCAGGTCCCACCTGGCAGTTTTATTCTTCATCGTGTGTGCTCCAAGTGGGTTTTAAGTGTGTTGTTCTGGAGTGTTTTTATACAGTGGCCGACTTTTAATCTGTGCATGTGCATTCAGTGTCTTCTTTGTGTTTTAAGAATAGCCACCAGTATTTTTTAACTTTGTGGTGACTTTTTTAAATGTGTCCCCCCCCCCTCCCATGAACGTCTCCATGTCAGTGTATTTTTACCTCCATTTTCTCCCCGTACTCTGTTTTATGTTGCCCTCTTTTATCACCTTATATATGTAACATCTTATTCTTGTTTTAGCTGTCATGTCACTGAGCTGAAGAGCGGCGGATTGTGCCGCTGACAGCCCTCCCCTGCTCATATGGGGCAGGGGAATGAAATCACAATAAAGAGAAAAAAATTACCCAGCGCAATTCGAAGCTTAATAATGTCATGTAATTTTTGGAGAACAAGGATCAAGTGTGTATGATCCACACTGGTGTGAAGAATGTAATCATATATTGGTCCGCTCTTCTCCATGAATGGTTTGCAGTCTGAATATCAGTGTTAACAGTGCTAAACCTTCCCATTCAAACGAATCGGCAGCTTTCTTTTAGAATATTGCAGAAACACGGACACACGACTTATTTAACTCTTCGTTAATTACTTTATCTGCCCACTGTAACCTAACCGTAAACACAAATACTCGTTTTATGGTTCTATGATGTTCACCAATTTATTTGCTTGTATGTTAGTTAGTTTGTAGACTTGAATTACCTACGTTTGAAGCCTACTTTGAAACTTACTTTTCTTGCTTACCTAAAATCGACGAGATCTTATAAACGAAATGTGGAGAAGTCACTACTCTCCAAGATTGCATGTTATGTCACGCTGTGCTCTGGGCAACCAGGGTTGCTAATGTCTGCAGGAGGTGCCACGGCAGAGGTGCTACACCCGGACGCTCTTCGTAGTACGTACTGCCACCGAAAGATGGCAGCCGCGTGCTGCAGAGAACAAAGAGAGCCAATGCCCCTCTGATGGACATGTTTTGAGTAGCATTCATTGCACTCTAAGTGTGGAGAACGCTAAGTCATTGTGACGTAAATAACCTAAATCGACTATATGAATATGTGTATCGATCTTTGCAGTTGTGCCAATAACGTCAAAGCTAAATGTAAATCTATCTATATCCAGAGCCCGCTCCAGCTACCGCCGGGTCTAGGTGCTGATGAAGTCCTCTCCATTAGGCTCGGTCCTCACACCACTTTTCTTCCTCCACCTGCTGCCAAGTCACATCCTCCGGCACTGTCCTAACCTCGATTCTACCCCCCGCCCCCACCACCACCACCTTCAACACCTGTCGCCTTCCTTACCCCACCTACTCCCAAAAATGTAATGCCCGGCCCCTTCCTTTCTCTTCCGAACTCACTGTCCCTGTCCACCCCATTGATAATCCCACCCCTCCGTAGTTGCCCATTCTGTCTTTCACCTCAACACCTTCGCCACCTACTCCCATTACCAGGCCCATTTTACCTTCTTCTATCTCGGCACACTCATTGAAACCCCATCATGGCGCGGCAGCAACGTATCTTGTTCAATAAAATCCGCTCCCTTCCCATTAATAAGAACCTCCATTTGCATACCCTAACGACCCACAGTGTGGATACCTTCCTCCTGAATGAAACCTTTCTCCAGCCCCAACGTCCCATAAATATCACCTTACCTCCTTTGCTGCCCCGATAATGCCCTCAGAATAGCGCGTCATGGGTAGCCATTGGCCACCACCGCCAGAACTCTGTTCGGCTCCAACCCCTCCTTCCTGGCCCCATGTAACACCTTATCCTGTGAGTACGGGGCATGAGTCATGCTTAGGTAGCTCAGATGGTAGAGCACCTGCCCGCGCAAGGCAAAGGTCCTGAGTTCGAGTCTCGGCCCAGCACACAGTTTTAATCTGCCAGGAAGTTTCATATCAGCGCACACTCTGCTGTAGAGTGAAAATCTTATTCAATTTTATCCTCAGTCTCTTCTTCCCTGGCCTTACTATTAGCTGCACCACCATCTATGTCCACCCGTCTGCTCCTATCCCTTATGACTTACTTTCCCACATCCACAGTACCTTCTCCTCTAATGTGATTGCTGCCGACCTCAACATCCATAGTCGTTCCGCCACCAAGCTTTGGCAGTGGTCTCAGTTCCTCTCCACCCTCCAAGGTGATCTCGTTCCCATTCCCCAACACACCTGCCCCGAATCCAATACCACTCCCGATGACGTCCTGGCCTCCCCTAACCTTCTTGGCTGCATAGCAGTGGACGTCCTCTACCCTATTGGCAGTGTCCATCTCCCTGTCCTCCTCACCATATCAGATGGTCGTCGTCCCTGTCCTGACCCTCGCATCGATGCTCCCCTGAAGTATGTCCACGACTATTCCCGTGCCAACTGGAATGCCCACCGGGATATCCTCACTACCCGGATCAATAGCCACCACCTCGCCTACCGCCACCCAGATGACATTACTCGTGCCACCTCCTTTCTCCAGCAGACCATGTCTGAGGGCATGAAGGCCCATATCCCTACTGTCGCCATCCACCCACACTGTCCCACTTTACCCCCACAGGCAGTCCTCCTCCTCCGTAAATCCCGCAGCTCTACCATGCCTTCCTTCACACGCATGACTGGGACACACTACAATGCTACCGGCAAATCCATCGACACGTCCGAAACCTGCTTACAGCCAAGAAACGCTGGGACAGGTGACAGACATGTACCAGTCTTAATGCTACCCTACCTATCATCTTGTCTAAGTACTGATGAGACTACCACCGCCCTACCGGTTCTAACCCCCCCCCATACTACCCTCTCCTTCATGATGACCACCCCTTTCCTGATAACCTTAGTAAGGCTTCTTACTCCCCAGTGTCTTTACCTTCCTTGACGATCACCAGTTCGATTACTCCCTCTTCCCTGATGTCCTCGATCGAAGTGACACCTCTGCCCAGCCACTCGCTCCTGGCTTCCAGTACATGGGGAGCATTACAAACACCGAACTCAATGCCCCAATCACTACTCAAGTTAACATCTCTACTCTCCACACGAAACTCAACACCACTCCTGGTCATGACTGTATTACCTATCGTCATCTCCGTGAAGCTCCCTCATCCTTCCTCTCCACCCTGGCCAAACTTTATAATGTGCTCTTGTCCACCCGCTTCTACCCCAACCTGTGGAAAACCTCCTGGATCCTGATGTTCCTCAAACCACAAAAAAACCGCTATCCGCTGTCTCCTCCTACCATCCCGTCAGCCTTACCTCGGTCCTGGAATCCATCCTTATGGACGCATCCACCTGTATCTCCACCAGCACCGCCTCCTTCCGGATACCTAATGCGACTTTCGAACTTCCTTCTGTGCCAGTGACCTTCTCCTTCACCTCACTCACCTCCTCTCCGAACATCTCAACTCCCATCGCTCTGCCATCTTCCTCTCCCTCGGCCTGGAACATGCCTGCGACCGTGTATGGCATTCTGGTCTCACCTTCAAGCTCCAAACTGTCACCCTTCCTACTAACTACGCCCATCCGATTGCCTTCTTTCTTTCCCACCGTCCTTCCTGTGTCACTATCCATAACACGAATTCCTTCACCCTCTACTCTTCCACCAGTGTGCCCCAAGGTTCCATCCTCTCCCCTCTCCTCTGCCTTCTATATACCGCCCATCCAAATTCTCCAGTAAGCTGATGACAGTGCCTTCCTTGCCCTTGACCCCACACTGCAGCGCTCTCAGTACCTTTTGCAATCCCATATTGAGCAGTTCACCACTTGGTGTAACCAGTGGCTACTCAAGGTCAATCCTACCAAAGCAATCATTGTAGGAAAACCACCCCTTCCTTCCGCCGCCTTGATTTTTATCACCATCTATGGCCGTCCCTTTCACCTCACCCCCACCATCAGGTACCTTGGTGTCACCCTTCACCATTGCCTTTCCTGACCCCTTCATCTCTGGACAATCCAAGCCAAGGCACACACACTCCCAACTCTGCCTCCTCAAACTCCTTTCTGGCCATACATGGGGTCTGGACGCCTCCACCATCCTCCACACTTATAAATTCCTCATCTGGCCCATCCTCTTCTATGCCCATCCCACCTGGATCTCCGCCCCTCCCACCTACTATAAGTCCCTTCAAATCCTTGATAGCTATGCGCTCTGACTCGCCTATCGCATCCGTCTCCCATCCCCCACACGGATCCTATACAACTTGAGTCCCTTCTCGCATCTTCTCCTTTTCCTCAAAGGTATAGGGATCCTTTACACCTCCCGCAAACTAGGTTCTCCACACCTGCTTGTCTCTCTCATCCTCTCAAATCCCAGCCTGCTGCTGTACCTTTATTCTTGCATCCCACCTGCTCTCCATCTTCACACCCTCCTTAACCTTTCCCAAGGTGGCTTCCACCAACTCTCCCTCTCTGATAATGTCCTTGTCCTGTCCATCTACCCCTTCTACTACATCTGACTCTCCCCTCCCATTCCCCTTTTCTCCCCAAGGATCCCTCTCTCCCTCCTCACCTTCCTTTCCCCCCTCCTCTCTCTCACATCTCCCAATCCCACCCCTATCCCTGGGCTTCCAACCTGTCACCTCTCTCCTCCCCCCAGCTCACCCTTCTTTCTCCCACTGGCTCCAAACTGTTCCTTCCCGCTCTCCTACCTCTCCCTTTGACCTGGGAGCAGGCCTCCCTTTTGTCAGTGTGAGTGCTTCACCAATGATCGTTGTCAGTGTTTTCCATGTGTCAGTGTCTCTCCATTTGTGTACAGTGTCTTCATCAGTGTTTCTCTACTACATTCATGTCTCCACCTGGCTGCCTACATCTGTTCAACTGGGATCACCCTTCATGTACAGTGCCTTCTGTTGAACGACTTCTGATTTCTTGTTCAGTGTTCATCATGTGTTTACCATGTTTTTTGTTTTTCTATGTCTTCTGAGTATATATGTTCTGTCTTCTGGCCAAAGAGTGGCGTATATAGGCCACTGCCAGCGTGCCTCAGCTGAGGCATGAAAATAAAGGAAAAAAAGCCAGATCACATCTCTTCTTTCCACAGATATTCACTCTCATTTTCCACCTTGTTCTTGGGCACCCTCTAGGTCTTTTTCTATCTATCTTTAGTTCTTTCATAATTTTGTAGAGTCTCTGCCTACACATCCTCTTAACATTCCCATACCATCTTAATCTCTCTTTCAGTTTCTTCTCTCATACTTACTTGTTTAAGTCCATCCCAACAGCTCGCTCTGCCCTCTCCCTACTGCAGAGGACATCACCCGTTTCATCACCACTGTGCTCAAAAACATCCACCCCTTCCAGCGCTCCCACATCCTTCCCCAAATCGCCCTGTTTGCCCATTCCATCTTCCATTTTACCACCTATGCCACCTACTCCCACAACCAGGCCCACTTCGCTTTCACCCCCTCACCACCCTTGTCTAACTCTCCCCTCCCATGGTGTGACAACACTACAGTATCCTGTACCATAATGTCTGCTCTCTGCCCACTCACAAACTCCTTTTCCTCCACAACCTCCATCAGCACCACGTGGATGCCTTCATCTTAAATAAACCTTCCTTCAGTCCTGTATCTCCACAACTCCTTACACCCTTCACCACACTGATAACCTATAACCTCTAGTGCCTGGCGGGGTTGCTATAGGCGAACTCAAGCTCCTCCCTGTTCGGCCCCAACTTCTCCTCAACAATCCTGCTGAGCATCTCACCCTCAGCCTCTTCTTCCCTTACCATCACCTGTGCCACCATTTATGTCCGCCCTTGAACCCGCATCCCATACACTTTCCTGGCCCACATTGACTGCACCTTCTCCACCTACATGATTGCTGCTGACTTCAATATCCACAGCCATGCTCCTGCCGACCTCCAGCGGTTGCATTGGTTTCTCACCACCCCCCAGAGGGTCCTGATTCTCCTCCCCCAGCACACCCGATGTGATCCTTTCCTCTCCCAACCTCGTTGGGGGCATGACCGCACATGTCCTTGACCTCATTGGCAGTGACCATGCTCCCGTTCTCCTCACTATCTCTAATGGTCGCCATCCCTGCCCCACTCCTCGCCCTGACATCCCTCCTAAACTTGTCCATGACCACTCCCATGCCAATTGGAATGCCTACAGGGACTCCATTCACAACCAGGTCGAAGGCCACGACCTTACCCTCCAATCTCCTGTTGGCATCTCCTGAACTGCTGCCTTCCTGCACAAGACATTGTCTGACACTGTCACTACCCATATACCTACCAAAGCCATCCACCCTCACAGTCCAGCCCTGCTCCCACAGGCCATCCTTCTCCTTTGTGAATCCCTCTGCCTCTACTGCTCTTTTCTCCGCACTTGTGACTGGGACATACTCACCCGCCACTGGCAATTACAATGACACATCCGCAACCTCCTTACTGCAAAGAAATGCCGCGCATGGTGACAGACATGTACACAACTCAACACCACACTCCCAATAAACTCTTCCAACTATTGGTCTGCTCTCCACCACCATACTTGGAACCGCCCCACCCCCCCAGTACCCTCTCCTCCTTGATGACCGCCAATTTCCGGACAAATTCAGTAAGGCCAACCACTTTGCCTGTCACTTATCTGATGTTTTTTCCATCCCAGATGATCCCGAATTTGATTATTCCCTCTTCCCTGACCTCATCGACTGTACAGATACTTCTGTTCCACCTCTTGCTCCTAGCTTCCAGTACTTGGGCCATACACCACCATCTGAACTATCACTCCCATCACTACACAGGACATCAGCCTCACACTCCTAACTAAATGCAACACTGCTGCCGGCCACGACCGCGTTACCTACCGCCCCCTCAAACACTGCCCACCCTCCTTCCTTGCAATCCTTGCCACCCTCTACAATGTAATCCTTGCCACCAGCTTCTACACCGACCTGTTGAAAACTCCCGTATCCTGATGTTCTCCAAACCCAAGAAGCCTCCATTGGATGCCTCTTCCTATTGCCCTATATGTCTCACCTCAGTGTTCAGCAAGCCCGCGGAATCCATCCTTACCTGGCGCATCTATCACCACCTCCACTGAAACCACCTTATGCCCAATACCCAGTGTGGCTTTCCACCTTCCTTATCTGCTGATGACAAACTCCTACACCTCACTCATCCCCTCTCCCTCTAGCTTAACTCCCTTCACACCGCCATTTTCGTCTCCCTCGACCTCAAAAAGGCCTATGACCATGTATAGCATCCCGGTCTCCTGTTTAAAATCCAGACCTATGCCCTTCCTGTCAACTATGTCCGTCTTATTGCCTCCTTCCTCTCCCACCGACCCTCTTACATTACCATCCATAGCTCCAATTCCCGCACCTTCTACCTGTCTGCAGGTGTGCCCCACGCCTCTGTCATTTCCCCTCTATTCAACCTCCTGTACATGGCAGATATGCCCCAAATCCTTCATCCATCCCAACCCCAGTTACGCCAGTTCTGCCTGGAGATCCACCTCACCCGAAATTCTATCAGTCCCTCAGGTTCCTCAAGCACCATGCTCTCCGCCTCGCCTTCTGTATACACCTCCCGTCCCCTACGCAGATCCTCTACGACCTGATTCCTTTCCCTCATCTGCTCCTATTCCTCGAACGTATCCACACACTCTACATGTCCTGCCGCCTTGATCCCCTTACGCCTGGTTGCTCCACTCCTCTCCAACCCCACCTGCAGTCGCACCTTCACTGTTGTATCCCCCCTACCCTCCATTTCTACACCATTCATCTCCTTTCCCAAGGTGGCTTCTGTCAACTCCCCCTCCCAGAAGATGACCTCTCTCCCTCCATTTATCCGTCCTATCAACTCTGATCCTCACCACCCTTCCTTTCCTCTGTCCTTTCCGTGGGCTACCTTTTCCCCCTCCCTTCTCTCCCCTGAGCCCTTTCTGCTCTCCTCTCCACTGCCTTTTCGACTCCTTCTTGCATACACCTAGCCCCCCAGCTTTCCAATGTCCCCTCTGTCTATCGGATCTCCCCCATTTTTCATTTTCCTCTCCTCCCCCCTTTTCAACATCATAGGTCCGGGTCCCCCCCCCCCCCCATCTGCCGCCGTGTCACCTGTATAGTGCTGTTATAAGTGAGTGTTCAGTGTTGTGTGTCCCCTGTCAGTGTTGTGAGCAGCCACCATGCTGTCGCTAGTTGTGTTTATCTCATGCGAACAGAAAATAGACTATCACCGTGTGTTTTAATTGTGCCTGCCTACTTCTTCATCTGCATTGTCATTGCAATGTTTTTATATTTTAAATTACACAACTTACCAACATTTTACAGTTTTTTTACAAGGTCACCATTTTGTTGCCTGTTTTTTCTTGTTTGTTTCTATTCTCATTATGTTTTTTAACTTTTCTGTAGGCTGTAGAGCAGCATATTACCCTGTTGCCAGTCAACCCTCCCCCCCCCCCCCCCTCTCGCCTTTGGGGAGGGAACTGAAATCCAGTAAACGAAAAAAACGTCTTGTTTAAGGTCCTTTCTGATATCTATGTTCCTTACTCTGTCCATTCTTGTTTATTCCGTAGCTGCTCTGAGAAATTTCGTTTTCCCTGCTTGCAGTCTGCTCCTGTCCCTTTATGTCATTGTCTATGTTTCTCCCCCATAGGTGACAAAAGGGAAGTAATAAGACTTGTACATAAGGAGTTTTGCTTTTTCTAATACTTTCTTATTCCAAATCAGGTGGTTTATTGTTTGGAAGAAATTGCCTCCCTTCTGTAACCTCCTATTAATTTCGTTGGTTATTCTTCCATCACTAGATATTTCACTCCCTAAATAAGTGAAACTGTCTACCACTTTGAGGGCTTCTCTATTCAAAGAAATATTTCCGTTGATCCCTTTCTCTCTTCCAAATACCATTACTTCACTCTTATCATTATTTATTTTTGATCCATACCATTTCATTATTTCCTTCCACTCATCAAATTGTAAATGTACATCTACCTCTTTGTTGCCCCATATATTACCATATCATCTTCATAAATCATCTTTTTGTCTTTTTCTTTATTATATCTTTAACTGCCTTATTCATTCCCTCCATCACAATATTAAAAAGTGCAGGAGATAGAATACTGCCTTGTTTCAGTCCTTGCCTTATTTCAAAGTATTCAGAGTTCCCCAATGATGTTATAATTCTACAATTGTGTCTTTTGTACATTGTCTTTATTACATTAATGTATCCATCTTTCATATCTATTTTCTTCATTTCTTCCCAGAATCTTTCCCTGTTAACTGAGTCATATACCTTTTTTATGTCTATAAAAACCATTATCACCCTTTTGTTATACTCCCAAATATTTCCATCAGTTGACAGATAGAAAATATCAGGTCGATTGTGCTTCTTCCTTTCCTAAACCCATGCTGTTCTTCACCCAGCTCCTTTTCTATCTTTTGACTGATTCAATTTAGTAAAATTCTTTCAAAAATCCTGGCTATATGACTCATAAGGGTCATTCCTCTGTAGTTTTTACAAAGTCTTTTACTGCCTTTTTTGAAGATGGGAACAATGTCTCCTCTTCTCCATTCGTCACATATTGTACTATGTCTCTACACACTTGATAGTACTCTATACAGCCACCGCATTCGCACTGGACCTGCTGCTTTTATCATATCCACTGAAAATAATAACATAAATTTTATTATCATTGAACTTCTACAGGCAATATTCAAAGTCAATATTAATAAATAAAAGTCTGTATATATAAGTTTATACACTAAGTTGTGCTGGATAGACTTTCTTAATATATCAACAGGTATCTCCTCATTCATGCTTCATACTGCAATTTCCCATAGAATTACACTCAAAAAATTCAGTAACAGAATAAAAAGGTAAACCAGCTAATTTGTTATAAACTTGCATTTAAATAAATCTAAAGGTAAATTACTTATTTCTAAAGGTAACTTGGTATACATTTTTAAGCCTAAAACATTGTAACTATCTAATGATTTTGACAATCTATAGAATGTCACATCTATTTTCTTGTTATTTCTGGTATTATAACAATGAATGTCTTCCTTTAAGAGCTGGCTAGATAAATTTTTTTTTATGTAAATTAGAAATTTTGTAGCAGAAGGATATCCTAGACATGGCTGCTGTTCTCACAGAAATGAATTGCATAAGAAATGATAGTCTGAAAAAATGCAAAATATGCTGATCCAACATAACTATCTGGGACACAGCTCTTTAATATCTTCAGCAAATAAATTACTCTAGAATGTCTAGCACTTATGTATTTAATGTGGGTTCCCATGAAAGTTCACTGTCTATGTTTAATCCTAAAAATTTAATACCATCTGGGTTGTCTGTACATGGTAAATTACAAAGACTAAAAATATTTGTTGCATTTCATTTAAACAAAAGCCATTAGCTCTAAACCAAATACGGGCCTGAGATATTGTATATTCAGTTAAATTGTGCAGTTCATTGAAATCAGGGCTACTGTTAAAAAGGTAGTGTCATCTGCATACAATATAGTTTGAGAGTTGATAAAAAATGTTAAATCATTGATCATTATTACAAATAGAAATTACTGGACAAATCAAAAGTATCAACACTCTCAGATTATTTAAGAGCTTCAACAACTCCTAGAACATCTTTGGGATTTAGTTCCCTAAAATTAAAATTTGAAAATGGAATTTTTCCCCAAAAAGCTTCACCAATTCTGCAGGGGATTCATTGGGTTTTATTGTGTTTCTACAAATTTTTCCACTGATGGAGTACAAAATTTGTTGAAACTATCTGGGGATAAGTTCACAACCTCTTTTTTGCCACTATGGGAAAGTGAATTGATTACTTTCCAAGCTGTTTTAGATTTATTTGTAGATCTGTTAATTATACCTAAATTGTAAAATTTCTTTGCATTATTGACACTTAGTTTGTATTTTCTCTTAGCTTCATTATACACTAATCTAGCATTTTCTGTCTTATACTGTCTATACAAATGTAAATAAAACAGTACTTTATTTTTCATATGCAGTATTTGAGGAGTGTACCACTCATGAGGGTTCTTAGATTTGCTTTCTTTACGTGAAAGGGGATTGACCCTGCACTCTTTTTTTGGATTGAACTCCTCAAAAAGTGAACACAAAACTGAAAAAAAAATTGTTAAACATAACATCAGCTGAGCAACATTGATAACTGTCAATCAAACATTTCCCATTAAAATTACATAAATTTACTTCATTAATAGGTCTACTAACTTAGTCCTTTTACCAGAAACAGTACTCTTATTAGGTAACTTATTAATCCTTAATTGACATGTCACAGCATCATGATCTGAAAGCTGGAAAGTGACAACATCTGTGATACTTCATCAGGTCCTGGGGCTTTCCCCCCATTCATCTTCTTCACAGCTATTTCCATATCTTCCCATGTAATTGTCGTAATCCTGCTTCCCAACTTCTGTCAATTTCTCCATTATTTGTTGTTTCCTCATGTACCTGTTCCTCAGCATTTAAAAGTTTCTTAAAATGTTCTTTCCAGAGATCTTTTATATTCCTTTGATCTACAATCACAGTACCATCCTCTGTTTCCATCTTTACTGGTACTTCAGAAGCCTTTCTTTTATTTTTCATCATTTTGTAGAACATTTTCTTATTGCTCTTCACATCTTCAAGTTTTTTTTGTAAACTCTTCCCATGCCTTTCTCTTTGCTGTTTCCATTATTTATTTGTACTTCTTATTTTCCTCTATATATCTTTTATGGTCCTCATCAGTTTTAGTTTTCCACCACTTTCTCCATACTACATTTTTTCTTCTTACTGCTTGGATTGTGGTATCATCCCACCAACTTGTCTGTCTTACTTTTTCCTTTCCAGATGTTCTACGACATACTTTTTGTGCTGCTTTGACTAAAGTGTCTTTGAATGAACTCCATTCTTTTTCTACATCGCAGAAAACTTCTTTTGGAAATTTTTGTGTGATTAATTCTCTATACTTCTGAGCACTTTCACTCTCCTTCAGTTTCCAATCCAGTATCCTCATCACTTTCATCTGTTTTCTATTTTTCACACACTGATTTATTTTCCCTTGTCACACCTGTAATCTGTGGTCTCCTTCTGCACTCACTCCTGGGATTATCTTCACGTTTGTTACTTTCTCTCCCCATTCCCTATCTACTAGAATATAATCAATTACACTCTTGGTTCTTCCATCCCAGCTGTATCTGGTGATAACATGACTTTCTCTCTTCAAAACCAGCTGTTTCCTAGTTTCATTCTATTCCTCACAACAAATTCAGGAATCTTTCCCCTTCTTCATTTCTGCCTCCATATTCAAAACATCCCAACACTTGCACAAATCCCTTTCTGTCTATGCCTACCTGTGCATTAAAATCTCCCATCACTATATTAGCACTCTCTTTATATGGTTCTCTAACTCATTTTCAAAGTCCATCTTCACTACTTCACTACATCCCACTTGAGGTGCATAAATCTGGATAACTTTTAGTGTTTCTTTTTGGAATCTCAGGTTTAAGAGTATGATCCTGTCTGATATATCTCACACTTTAAATACAGCTTTGTGCATTCTTATTCACCATCACTACCACACCATTTCTTCCAAACCTGTTATTCCCACTGCAGTACAGTTTTCCTCCTCCTCTCAAATTCTCCTCACTTATTCCCGTCAACTCGTTTCGCTTAATCCCAAAATATGTAACTTTCTCTCTGTTAGTACATCTGTCATTTCTTCCATTTTTCCATTGAGGGTTAATATATTAAGGGTGCCAATATTTAGGTTTTTTTTGTAGTCCATTTGGTTTCATCTTCTTGTACTGATGAATATCATCAGCTCTCCCATCATTTGCACCAGTACTTCAAGAAGCAGTGGAGTCAAATCCTGAGAGGCTTTGTACCGAGGCTCATCTGTGTTTTGAAAGCAATTTATTAAGACTTTCCTACTGACTTGCTAGGCTTAGTGCAAGAAAGGATTTTCTGTTGGGGCTGTCTCCCTTAGCCTTTGGAGTTTCTCATCCACCACAAGGCAGTGGTTCCCTTCTCGTTTGATCCCCAGAAAGGAGGGTTGCCTCATCTGCCAGCTACACCATTCCAAAGTCTTTCTTCTCCTCCGGTGCTGCCATTAAGGTCTTCATCCGTAACCCTGGGCGTGGGTTCTGTGTTATACCCCACGGGATTGGGTCCCTGCCTGAACTCAGCCATCCTATCACTCGGGCCTACTGAAGTGTAGAATCCCCACCCTCACGACATGGACACTCCAGACGGGAACTACCCCAGTGGAGGAATTCGGAAGGGTGCCCTACCTCCCTGGAGCTGTGTTAGTGACTGTGTATGGTGCCACAATCAAATGCCTAAATGTAAGTACATGGGTACAAACGAAGTGACAGGAGTTGTTCGTATGCTCATCCCAGTTGATTTAATTATTAACTGTAATACCAACAATCTGGAATGTTATTGTGTGTTTCATGAACATCATGGATATCTAACTGAAGGAATCATAAGCATAACGAAAGTTAAAACAAGAGTCTAATCATTTGTTGTTTAAATCTGATTAATCGTGCATAAATCACGTGGATAAAAATGTGAAATAGGGAGAAATTAAAGTGTTTCATATTTTTATACAAGCCAATGAATTGTACATAATTCATGTGGGCGGAAACGTTAAACTGAGAAATGGAAGTGGTTCCGAAGATAATTTCGAATATTGATGGAAATATTAAACCATGTAGTTGCATTTAATTTTGCCTTCATGTTGTAAATCCAACTATGAAAATTTTTCTCACCCGAAATAAATGATTGCTGATGATCATAATGTACTGACCTTCTTTATAGGCCGTATACTGTGAAAAAAAAGAATAAAAAGTAAGTCACATTTACCAGCATTGAAGCAGCTGAAAGCAATGAGGGCTGTGCCATTTTAGTAACTTTTTGTATGACTTGTACTCAATACGGAAATAGCTACAGTAACCATGCCATGTCAAACCACCAAAATTTATGCCATGTCTATTGAGAGAATAAACAAACACAGTATGTCACCATCACATATGAAACATCACACAGTGCTGCTAAAAACGGAGGGTTGCCAAGGTCATTTTCTCAAGTAGCTCATCATTATAATTGGATGTCAGTTGTCAACATCATTTGGCAGCTACTAGGAAACTTATTTTTTTATAGTTGATACTTGAATACTCACTTCATCTATAACTGTTACTCACATTTAAATATTTAAGCTGCTTAGACACTGGTGATACTTCGACCATTGTCATCACCTCCTCCTAATTACGGTACAGAAATACATGCCACTTTAAGTAAAAGTAGTAGGTATGAAAGTTGTGTGTTCCAAATATACGTCATAGTGACAATTTAAAATAAACAAGCGCAGAATGGAGTTTTTAGTGAGATTATGCACAGCATAAATATGATCACATTTGTTTTGATTACATTACTGCTCAAACCCACATTAACCACATCCAATTCATCATGAAATTTTAACAGAACTCTGCATTTTCTTCCTGTGTCTATGACAAACCCAAAGAGATATTAAGGGAGGAGGCAGTGGGGACAATCACCTACTCCAATAGATAAAACAATATTTTTACATTAACAAAAATTGAAAATGTTTGTTCACCAAAAATGTGGTGGTATTCATTCAAAATTAACTGTGGAGGGACTCCCAGATATTCTGTCCATTTGAGTAACTGCCTTCACCACCCACAAAACTGCATTAACCCCACCACTAGATGAATCATTCACAAGTACTCTTTGGTTGCAAACTTTCTTTAAAAGGAACTTCATCTGTTTTGTAATGATAAACAAGATGTACAGTTACTCATAAATTTTCTATTAGGTATGGCTGACATTCATATGCTTCTAAGAAAATTCTTAATGCCTCAGAACACTCACATTCGTCCATATTACAAACAAATGGAAGTTTTTTAATGGGAAAAGTGTGACTGAAGCTGAGAAGACATCAAGGAAACTTTGGATGTTAGCCCACAGTTACTTGGTTGAAGATGCAATAGGTACCTGGTGCTTAAAGGTGACAGGCATATCAGTATTTGGTTCTAGCAAGTGGATCTTTCCTCCAGATGATCAGATAATGTTATACTAATATGAAATGTGTGGTGCAATTGATACATATTCATATAAAATGTATGAATGACAGTTTGAAGTTTTGTCACAGATACTTCCACCAAATGAGGTAATAGTTACTAGCATTTAGCTCTCTGTATCAGATTAAAAGAATTAAGGACCTCCCCCCTTCCCACATCCCTCTCTCAAACTGTACTGATTCAGATATTGCACTTCTATATACATGTCAACAAGCCTATTGGAGTTTTAAGAGGTTGGATAAAAATACTACATTCCAATGTAACAACTTATGGAGAAGTACTTGTCTCCAGTTGAAATATTACAATATATGCAAGAGAAACAGAGGAAATATATTTTCCTGTTTACATGTCATGAAGCTTTCATTTTCCTGGTTCCTACTGAAAGGATGATTGGTATTTTTTTATTTTTTCTGCAGCTATACTCATTACAAACAGGACTTCCACTTATTTTTTGCATTTGGTCAGGACAGGAGTGGCCTTGCTGATTTGCCTAGGAAACTATGGCAGACCAAAGTCTAACATGGGGTTTGTACCTGGGTCTCCCAAACCTGAAGCTAGCACAGTAGTCACTGCACTAACCATGCTCAGGTGGTGGTGGTTGTTGGGATGTTTAAGGGGGACTAAACAGCTAAGGTCATCAGTCCCCCATTCCAAAAACAGGCGAGACATAAATTCGCGGAGCAGGTAAAACCCCAAGGGAAAGAAGACTCCCCCCCAGGCACTGAAAGAACACAAATTAGGCAACGAACACTACAGACAAGAAGAGTACAGATGAACACCAGACAGAAAGCAACAGAAGAAAAGAAGATGGCCAGAGACTGGTTGACTGACCACGAGAACAAAAAAAAGGGAAAGAGTCAACCATCTTACGACACACTAAAATCTGCAACCAAATATGAGAGACTCGAGGACAAGAGACACAGAAAGGGAAAGGTGCAGGACCTCCCTAAATGGAACTATAAAAAGGACTACCACGGATAAAATTTAAAACGTCGTCAGCCATGGAGGCATCGTCGCATAAAACCAAAGGCAAAGTGCCCGGGAGATTAAAAGACTGCCAGAGGGTGCGCAGTCGGGGACACTCCAACAAAATGTGGGCGCCCGTCAGCTGGGACCCACACCGACACAGGGGGGGATCCTCCTGATGCAAAAGATGGCCGTGCGTCAGGTAGGTATGGCTGATGCGGAGCCGACACAGGATTACAGAGTCCCTGCGAGGAGCCCGCAGGGAGGACCGCCACACATCGGTCGTCTCTTTAACAGCCCGCAGTTTATTCGGGGATGTCAGACCACGCCACTCAGCAGCCCACATCCCAAGCACCTTACGGCGCAACACCAACTGCTGATCTCGAGCCGTGAGGCCGATCTCCAAAGCTGGGGCGTCCATCGCCCCTTTGGCCAGCCTGTCAACACGTTCATTCCCCGGGATGCCAACGTGACCTGGCGTCCAAACAAAGACCACTGAACGACCAGAGCGGGTAATGGCGGAAACATACTCCCGAATAGAGGATACCAGAGGAGAAGAGGGATAGCAGCGGTCGATGGCCTGGAGGCTGCTCAGGGAGTCACTGCAGATGACGATGGACGTACCTGAGCAGGAACGCATATGCTCAAGACCGCGCAATATGGCCACCAACTCTGCAGTAAAAATACTGCAGCCAGCCGGCAAGGAGCGCTGTTCAACATGGGCAGCGTGAGCAAAAGCATAGGCAGTGCGACCATCAACCAGGGAACCATCAGTGTAGACAGTCTCACAGCCTGAAAATGAGGCGAGGAGCACAAGAAAACAGCGATGGAGGGCCACAGGCGGAACTGAGTCCTTGGGTCCCTGTGCCAAGTCCAGACAGACGGACGGCCGGAGCAAACACCAGGGGGGCATAGGTGCACGGACCTAACCATGCTCAGTGGCTCCCAACTATATACAATAAAATGAAACCTAAATTATACTGCTATGTGTTCGGTGGGTGCTTCCAATGCATTAATTTTTTGTTCACAAGTAAGAAGTTACTATCCATCAACTTCTGACAAAATTGTAGGCTTGTACTGGTTGCATTGTTGACCACCAAACATTCCCATACAGTAGCTCAGTCTGACAAAAGCACTTAACATCGCCAGATTACAAGCGCTGTAGTTAACCATAAACTTATAAAGGGTTTAGGTGCCAGCTTATCATTAGAGTTGTGGACTTTACAGATTTATGCTGTTACAGAAGTGAAGAGACATCACCTCTCATTCTAAAAACATGTTGTGTGTGTGTGTGTGTGTGTGTGTGTGTGTGTGTGTGAGAGAGAGAGAGAGAGAGAGAGAGAGAGAGAGAGAGAGAGAGAGAGAGAGAGAGTTCTTTTCTCAAACACTTCTTGACGGATGGTCATTTTTCTACATTACAATTTTAAATTTTTGACTGCTGCTTACTTCACCCAGAGAAGCCCATTGTAAAGCAAAATATTTCGAACTGACTAGTTACCTTATTGGTGTACACTTTTTCCATAGGTTGGCTCTTAGAAAAAAAGGTAGCAACCAGCCAATTTTTACAAGACTGTTTATTTATTTAACCAGCACCATTACTGGTTTCCAAAATTAAAGTTTCATCTTCAGATGGTTAGTTCACATTCAGATACATTTTACATTAGCTTTCACTTTTTGTTTTCCCAAATGAAAGCTAATGTAGGATGTATCTTAATATGAAATAGATGTCTGAAGATGATCCTGTAATGTTCGAAACCAATAATGGCGCTGCGGCTGGTTGCCGTTAATCTTTGTAAGAGTGGGGCTCATCCCATGTGAAAACATGCAACAATTCAAGGATTTGTAACCCTGTATCTCAGATTTTCACAAAACTTTGCACATTTGCTTATACTTATAACATAGGAACTTCTGCAAAATATTTTTATCTCAAACTACAACTTTATTTTACATCGAATTTTAAATGCAGTGATATTCTGATAATTGGGCTGTGCTAGAGTGCCAGTGCATATTGGTACTTATCTAAATAAATGGGCGTTACTTGGGTGTTTGTGAAGCTTTTGATTTACAATTTTTTCATAAGTTACGAGAAGCACATACTTAAGACATGTAATTATTTTAGCAATAAAGCTACAAAGGAAATTTTTGAAAAATATTAATTTTTCAGTTTCAGAAAAACTGCAAGGATGCGGAAAAATGCTTATATCTCATTTCTCCAACCTGATGGGAACCTGATTTTGGCCATAAATAATCGCCTAGCTTTCTAATAAAATTTTAATGGGTCTTATGTTAAGTGATACACAAATGGGAACACAATACTTTTTGCTGTGGTGGAAAAGGGAAGTACATCCACATACTGTCTCACTGCCTCAGATGCAAGGGTATCAAATTAACATATTTAAATATAGCTCATTCAAGACATGTAAGTTAACTTCAAGTGTAAAAACTTATTTCCTTTCATTTGACTAATTCAGTAATTTATTAAAGGTGCTCAGCCAATCATCTGCTCACAGTAATAAAAAAGTGTTCTTAGACAGCAGTAGCTTGTTTGAAACATTTATAGGCATGAAAACAATGCAGACATCCTAAAATTCATTGTTGAAAATAACTGGTATACAACAATTAGTCTATTTGGCCTCGGCTGCTCTTTGTCTTTCTGTGAGACAGATTATATCTATTAGCGATGCAGCCTTATCATCCCACTTGTATAACGTATGTTTTAAGTGAATTGTGATGGAAAATGTGAATTCTCACAGAGTTGGATAATTACTAAGAACACCACGTCATTTGACCACCTATACCTTACTAAAAACTCTAGAAAAAATAGAAGAGCGAATGAAGACCGAGATTTGATATTGCTGCAAACCACTATAAGCTTTCCACAAGATCAAGAAAGTCCTACTATATGCGGACATCATTGGTAATATTACTTAAAAGTTTTTGAAAGCTATCAAATATTTTTTTGTGATCTTTTCAAAAAACACAAACGGCTAAAAAATATTTGAGGTCAGTTTGCTTGTCTTTGTCTAAAACATTAATTGCTAAAAGAATCTACACAAAATGAAGTCAAAAACTCTGCACAAGATGTCGTAAGATTTGTGAACTGAAAACTGACACCAGTTATAGAAATAAAAGTGATGCAGTATTGACCCCGAGGTGGCATTTCATGAATCAGTACTAAAATGACTTCTAATCTGAAAGGTTAGGAGAGTAATTTCTTCTGAAAAGCCTTCCTCTTCGGAAAGGCCTTCCTCTTCAGAAAGGCCTTTCTCTTTGGAAAGGCCTTCCTCTTCAGAGAAGCTTCTCTTCGGAGAGGTCTTTGCCTCTTCGGAGAGGCCTTCCTCTAATGAAAATGCCCCACAATGAACATGCACTCATCCTCAACAAAATTCTTTTGTAGCAGCTGTATATAATGATAGGCAGTAGTTTGCCTTTGTCAGAAATGTGTTTGATGAAGGAGACGTTGAACTACTTTTCCACCACCAAACTGGACCAGCAGTGTCATTTTTTTTTGGCCTGAGAAGGAAGACTCTTGTTTTGTGGCTTTGGAAAACATTTTATGTGCTGTTTGTGTACCAAAATCAACATCATTATGCTGAGTGTATTACTTTAATTAAAAGATATGAAGTTAACAGAATATAATTTGACACAGTAGGAAAAAAAATACAGACATGTTCTTAAGAAGTTTCATTGATAGTTTCACGGATCTTCACTGCTGAACATGTACATTATAAATTAACATTAGTGTAGCTAGAATAATTGTTGATTAAAGATGATAATTTGACCCCCTAATAAAGTTAACCCATGTAATTAAAATTTTTGATTTATATTTATAACTTTTGTTCCTGTATTTTCATGACGCACCCTTGCTATAGGTTGTCAGTTTACATAATCTGATTTGAATGATCATCTGAACAATGATGTATGTTAAATGAAACTGCTGCTTTTTTTCTTCAAAAGAAATATCAGAGTTTAAAAAAATCTTGTACCAGCTGCCAGAAAGTGTTTTACATATTTGAAAATCATTTTTTTTGTCCACAACAGCTTAAGTTGATTTTCTATATTCCCACAAGCCAAGAATAGTTATTAATTTTTTTTCTAATAAAGATAAATTCCTTTGGTCACATCTGGAAAAATATGACAGTGGTGTTAAAAATAAAATATTTCTGTTATTATCATTATTATTTTTGTCTGAAGTAATACAATCAAAATGACAAACTTCAGTTGCTGCATTTACGTTTGTAAAAAAAATTTCTATTTTGCCACTCAAAGTATGTGAAGCATGTGGAGAAATTTTGCACTATTGCCATGCTGAGTAACAAGTAGAAAATATTTTGTGAAAATCTGGAGCAGTGGGTGCCAAGTATGGATGATTTTGTGGCTTAGAATTGTTATTCTTTTCATCACAATACAAAGTATTGTGATTTCACATTTATTTGTGTGTCCATTCTAAAAACAAATTAATAATTTTATTTCATTACAATGTGTACTCTCTTGGGAATTATTAAGATCAATTGTAAGTTCCCATCAGACTTGGAGAAATGTGATATAAGTACTTTTCACGGCGTCTGTACTTTTTCTGGAAATTGGAAAGTGACACATACTAATTTATTTGAATTGCTCTTTGTAACTTTACTGCTTAAATAATTACATGTCTGTTAAATATGCGTTTCTTTTAACTTATGAAAAAGATTCAAAATTGAAAGCTTCATAAACACCTGAGTTATGGGCATTTATGTAGGTAAGTACCCTTTTCTATTAACATTTTTGCAGAGCCCAGTTATCAGAATCTCATTACATTTAAAATTCAATATAAAATGTTTTTAGTCTGAGAGCAATAAGATTTTGCGGAAGTTCTTATAAGTATAAGTAAACATGCAAATATTCATGAAAATCTGAGATGAGATGATGTGTGACATGATCAACATTATTCAACATGTGATGACCCTGAACCTATATTTTGTACACAGCTTTAGGCTCAGAATGTCAGTAACTTTTTCTAATTCATCTCGTTCTTCATATTCTTCCACAATATGCACATCTCCAAAATATTACCTTCAATAAGAATGTAATAACTTATGCCATCAATATTGTAAAGTATTTAGAAAAATAATCAAATTTTGTTTTTTTGGGCAAACAACATGATTACAGTTTTCATTAAAAACATACTATACATCCATAACATACATAATGTTCTAATGTCATCAGATGTTACACTGCTCATCTGCACATTTTGTTATGATGTGAGACATTAAAAATTATTTACAAAAACAAATACATTTTGTAATTTTTAAGAGTTCATTTACACAAAAATGTGTCTCAGTTTCTTTACAAGACAGGCAAGACGATGTGATGAAAATTTAATACAGATTCAGATTAATAAGCACAAAGAACCTTTTTTCCCTTCCAGGTGTGAATCCCAATGCCACTGGAGTACAGGACCGTGACAGATCTATTGGTTTCACAGAAAACATATGGCAAAAAGAAATGCAAGTTAATTTTCTAGATGATATACACAAAATATGACTTTCCTTTGTTTTGCCTGACACTCAATGCAAAGAGGTGTTGTATAGTGGTTGGATTTTTCTTTCCCTCAAACCTCCTTTTAAGTTGAATGTATGAGTGCCAATTTATGAAGTTCTACAAATTTCCAAGAGATGGAACACACGTGATCCACAGTTACTGGGTTAGTTTCCAGTTTGTTAGAGTTCAAGGTAAAAGCTATTAAGGACTCATTTCCCTTGTGGAAAAAACATATTTACATTATTTCACGTGAGCGGACTTGACACTTATATCTCACAAACCAGGGTATCCAACTGTAGAAAATGCATTACATCTTGTGGTGAATGTTACATCATTTGTTGTTACGGAATTATTAAAACTTAACAGAGTACAGATTTTAGCAATATCCTTGCATGATGTTTTATTGGTTGTTGGATAAGACACAAGTCACTGAAGGTCACTCTTTCTATAGCAGGTGTCATGAAAGATGGTAGAGACATTCAGTGCTGAAAAGATATTTTGTGTGGAATCGTAACATTTATAGCATGTATAGGTGGTAGTGACAAGCAACTCATTTAGGAACACAATATATGTGTTATACAGGCTTTCTTGTTGAGAAATTTAATCATCCATGCTTCTATCCGTCACCAACATTTTCATTTTATAAGATCCCTATGATAGCATGGAGTAGATGTTACAAGAGGTTTCTCATAATAGGAATACACGGTATTACTTTACCAAAAAAACCACACATACAAATGATGTTGAAACAAGAAGCAACGCAGACAGACAGAGAGAACATTGGCATGAGCTACTGACATTTTAGAAACACATTACTAGGGTTATGGTCTTAGTAATAGTTTTCTCTCTAGTCTCATTCAAGACTGTCAGAAAAATCCTACCATTAAAACATACAGCCAAGCTTAGCCTGCACAGAGAGAGACAAAATTGTGATGGAGAATCAGAGCAAGTAATAAGTTTGAGTACATTGTGTGGAAACTGTAGCGGAACATAACTGAGTACCAAGCCCTCATTTCTTGATACAAAAAGAGTCAAGAGAGCCCTGTAAACATTACTAATCTTACTGATGCAGCGAAATTTTACATAAACCATACATAAAGTGTAGTTAGAATTGCCAGTCATTTTCCAGTAACGGGAAATGAACTTAACACATGTGCCTGTTTTCTGTTACAATTAGACACCAATGTGTGTGCCTGTTTTACATTAAAACTGTTGGACATAAAACAGGTGCACATGTGGGTCGCTAACAGTAATATGAAATAGGCACTTACGCACAGATGACATGACGTTTTCACTTCCCATTACTGGACCAGTACCATACTGAACTGTCAAACACTACACACAATGGGCGTCTTTTAGGTACAGCGTTATGGACACTCTCACGGCAACAGTTGTGAGAGTTTTTACTATTGTATATTTACATATAACTTTCTGTAAAATTTGATCAGGTTTGTTTTCTAAGAACCATTCACAGTATTACTTCTCTTGTCTCAAACTTCCATAATGATCTTTGGTACCACTATGCTATGTATTCCTCCAGTAACTCTGACAATGTTCATAGTGTGTGTTTGTAGTGCAGTGCAATATTAATAATAATAACAATAATAATTATTATTATTATTATTATTATTATTTCTCTTTCCTGTCTCAGACGTTATGTCTGGTAAAAAATTGAAAGTGACGCAGAAATTGATCAAGCATGACTTACTATTTACTGTATGGTATATATTACATTGCATTTAGGAACATTCAGGTAATTGAATATGTATCAATAATTACACATTTCTGTAGTTGGATATATACGTTTGGATGTCAGCTAGTCATTGTTCTGTTATTATTACTATTATTATTGTTATTATTATTATTATTATTATTATTATTATTATTATTATTATAAGAAATATAGAAGAGCTTTTTGTACTTCCAATCTTGCTTCCTGCTACCAATACTCTTTAACACAATACGGAAGGATCAGTAGCAGCACAATTAGCACACAGTTGGGTATCTACTTCAACTATTGATGGCGAAGTGTATTGATGAGGGTATGGCAAGTGGTTTATTCATGACTTTCATTTTGGTTGGGAAGTTCTTCCATTTTTAAATTAAGATGTGCAATTGCCGTACTACTGTGTTTACACAACTTGCTTCACCCCAACCACACTTTTTAATGTAAAACTGAAAAACCTTCCAATGTAAGTGATAGTTGTAGACACTTAACTCACCATACTCTGATCAATCCATTTCATTTTGGCTATCACGTAGCAAATCACCAATTTTTGCAGTTGCTAAATTCTTTTACATTTTTATTTTGCCAAATGAACTAAAATTTAATTATGTGAACCTCTTGTTAGCATAGACTAAGATTATTCATGTACTAGTTGCAGACCAGCTCAAATTTTACATAATACTGTTAAATCTACATATACAATCACAAAAGCATATTAGGGCAAATAGCAGTACATGTTTCACAAATTCTGTCTCCATTTAAATGTGTATTCCTACATTTATGAAGATGATGTCGCTGCTAAAGGACGAACATTTTCTGTAGGGTTCAACAATCTTCCAATACATTCCACATTTTTAAGTGCCTCTGACACTTTTTTATTGTATCATTGTCACAACTGTGAGTGAGATTTATAATATTCCGACATGTCTCTCTTGCCTCTCAAAACAGAGATGAAGAATAATCTGATGGTTCAGGAATGTTATGCTCCTCATTCATTGCACCATCGCTTCTTGACTCCTCTTATTTGTGTATTACAGAATCAGTCTGTGAAATACAGCTGCCACTTGCACCATACCCATATGTCCTATCTAGAGAAATTGGTGAGCTATTTCTGTATTTCCTATTTAGTTTGTCAAAACCCCATTCAGGATACAAAATGAAGATGGCACAAAAATGTTTACATGTATATTCATGCTTTTGGTAATCTTCACATGCACAACTTGCTTCTCCAAAGTTTGCTGTATACCTAAAACCATTGAAGTGTTACGTTTCACACAGAAAACACCCTCACTTATCACTGACACTGACTCTACTGAAGCTTTCTTCTGCAGAACGATATTGTTTCTACATGTGTGTTATAAATTCCTTATGTCTTTCCATGCAAAAATGCAGGTAGATCTTCATTGTTCTTTCTAATAACAGAATTCATTTGGCAATACATTTTGTGAGGCTAGGAATGAAGCTAAACCTTAACAACTCCTGTTAATGTTTTGCCTATGTCATAGTACAAAAAAGACTTTTTAACCTTCTTGTTCATTGTTTCAGAACCATTTGTGGTTCTAATATTGGCAAAGATGCCAATGTTCTCAAAAGCTCTCACCCACTTATCAGCAGCGGAGAGCCATTGATTTTTAAAATAAAGAAGTGCGTTGGGGTTCCTATGAAAAACTTCATGAGCCTTTAACATTTCTACATTCAATCTGAACTGTTCCTCAGATGGAGATGCTGCAACATGACGCCACAAATCCAGAACTGACCCCTTATCAGTTCCTACTGTTAGATTCCCTCCCTTCTTAACTCATCACCCCCAAGCCTGTTCTCTGTGAAATGAAAACAAATACACTTTTGAAAATGGAAACATTTCTTTAATTGCTACAATCTCAGACTCCAAGGAATCAGTAACCTAGTAGGTGGAGTTGAAATCTATGTTTCACCTCTTGAAAAGATGTAGAGCTTTAGCAATTGAATTTGTATCTTCTACCTGAACAAAGAAAAAAACCTACCACTAAATAACATCTGTTTGGTTTCACTGTAACAAAAAATAAAGGAATGTCATACTTTGCTGTTTTGTAGGTGGCGTGAAGCAGACATACATCTCCATATTTTTTCAACATATCCTTCTGCCATGCATTCTCGTAACAAAAGATCAATGGCTGTATTTCTCCATCAACATCTCAAAAAGACCTGAAAAAAATATTGTCCCCTCTATATTCTCTTTTGCACTCATTAATCTGCATTTGCAAATCATCTTCACATGCTTTTCTTCAGTTTCATAAGGACCCTGTACACATGACTACATATTGTTAGATGTGTGAGGTAAATGTAGTGTTGTTATTATCTTGCTTGTGTGGTCCAGTGAAGGTTATGTTCACAAATCTTTCAAGGTGCAACTTTATTATTCTCACAGCTGTAGTTCCGTCTTTAGAAACATTAGCTATTTCCTCAGCTAGCAAGCGAAGTATGTCTCCACTGGCCTTTACACTTTCCGTACTGTGGGTACGGTGGTCTGGTGATGACACCCTCACATAAAAGCAAAGAACACTTTTAGGTTCATTGACCAACCCCAAAGCCAGTTTTAAACTATGAACAACCTTTAACACAAAAATAATTATACATAACAAGAGACATAACATATTAAGTACAAAGAGTTTGAGAAACAATAGACTATTTCTAGAACAAATGATATAAAAACATCCAATTACAGTACTGAAACCACATTTTTTTTTTTTTAATTTCACGATCTTTTATTGATTGAACAGAATAGCCTGGATACTCTTTAACAGATTTATTTGAAAAAGTATCAGTGCAGTCATTATTTTTTGTATCCATAATCAACAATCTCTTTCTTGCTGGGGTAACACGGTCAGCCTAAAAGTACAAAGAATATTAATTATAACTTCAAATGCTACATTAAGAAGAGCCACATACAGGGTTTTCTCTATGCCAAAATAATTTGAATTTTAGAAGAAACCTAACAGTGAATCCTGAATTATAAGGTGTATAAAACTATATGACCATACTACTCTAAGTCACTATCAATATTTACATCTCATACAGAAGTAGTGTTGCCAAACACCTTTAAACTCCATGTGAACACATTAGATAAATAGCTCACTGACCAAACCAACAAGAAAATCTTAACTGTCGGACAAAAATTAAAGTGCTCCAGCAAATATAATCTTTCCCCTTCCCATACAGGAAAGTGCTAATACTGAAATCATAAAATTGTAGAAAAAATGAAACATATAATATACAACATAACATAATAACAACAACAAAAGAAGAGAACACCGAGATATTCAAATAGTGACATCACATCCAATAGTTCTAAAATATGGCAGAAAAAATAATGATTATAACACTTCATAATTACTCATAGCATAGTTTTGTGGATTACTGTACAGATGGTATAACCAATATCAGTGATCAAGGTTTAAATGATAATACCTCCATCAGTCAAAATCTGCATTTTAGTTTCAAACTGCAACAACCTGTAAGCCTTAAGGGCTCACTTTCAGGGTTTACGCTTCATAACACTTCATTTGAGACAATGACTGGCATAAACACTCCACATGTGTTTTGCACTGTACTTTCCAAAAAGTTTTGACAATTTAAACAAAGAAATTACTGAGGGTTTTGCTAAACCTATCAAGTTTTGGGAAGTGCAGTGCCTTTTGCTTACAAGTTAGTGAAAATTTGCCATTAAAATATTTGGCACCTCATATGTAGAAGACTGATGAAGTTATAACATGAAATGTGAAGATGTGTAAGGCCCATGACAGTGCACAGGTTTGATACTGCAATGCACTGTGGTTTCAAAATGTTATGTAAAATCTTTGTAATTACTGCAGAATCAAATAATTCCTGCAGATCATCTTTCATACATAAAGATGAGACGATATCTGAAAAATGCCAAAATCTTCAAAATCCAAGGTAAATGCTAAATTCGTGTCCTGCACACAGGAAAAGGGTGTAATAAGCTTCCAAAAGCAGATCAAAAATCGGACTGATATTATTGTCATCAGAAAAGCTCTAAACTCTGTTAAACAGCTATTAAATATCACTGATCTAATTTGTGGTTAAGGATAACATTTAGTTCTGTTAAATAGTACAATGCCAACCTATCATATCAAACAACTGTTTTAAGCCAACATATGCTGAAGATGTTTTCCATAAGTGACTGTGCTTGTCATGTACCGGAATGTACACAATGAAGGAATCTAATATAAAAAACCCAGTAAAGAAAAATGTTATTGCCTATTATCAGTCATGATTAGGCATGTATGAGCAACACATGCGTAGTTGTACTGTAGCCATATATGTTTATGCAATCATAAGCATAGTATTTGTTTTAGGGATCTTCTCTCTTCTCTCTCTCTCTCTCTCTCTCTCTCTCTCTCTCTCTCTCTCTCTCTCTCTCTCTCTCTCTCACACACACACACACACACACACACACACACACACACACACACGCACACATGAGATTGCAATAGTTCCTTCATACATCGGGCCAACAAGCTGAAATGGTTTGGTGTAATGTAACCAAAAAAATCAGAAAGTTTTGCATTATACAGAGATGTGGAACAGGAACTGGGCTATTTCAGCCCTTTCCTGCACAAAGTGGGGTGAAGTGAAAGGGGGAGGACAGATTTTGTTGGAAGTTGTAAATGAAGTAGTAAATGAGATGGAACCAAAAGTACAAGAACCCCTTCTCACTCTTCAACCCGGGAAGGACCCTATTTGTGAAAGGAACTCATAAGCTGTCTGGTGGCTAAACGGGCAGACTGCAGAGAGCTGGCACTTTAGATTGCTTCTTTCACCGCCTGAAAAACAATATCCATACTTTAATGGATGGGACATGATAAAACTTCTGACATCACTCTCCCTGCACACTACCAATGTCTACTGAGCAAGTTAGTATTACACTTCTCGACACCATTAGTCTTGATGATAATATTTATTAAGAGACACTGCCTCTCTGTCCATTATGCCCTTCCTTCTTAAATGCCAACAAAGATAATTCATGTGATTATTATGAATCAACCCAGTTCACTAAGAAAATAAAGAAGTCCATTAGAGATTGGAGCCTTCCAGCATCACTCTGCAAGGGGCTTTAGCCTGACAACTGTGACTTCTGAAGAAGTATTTCTAGTAAACTATCACACTGGAATTTTGAGCTCTTTTCCCGGTTCTGCAGAAAAATAATTATGAATTAAAGATGGGGCCACCTTTTAGCATACACAACTATTGTTTTGTTTTAATACCTAAACATTTATCACAACAGTTATGGCATCTACAGTGGTTTATTTCTTTTATTTTCTTTTTATTTACTGCATCCACCAACCAAAATCAACCACTATTCTAAATTAATACACATAAGACCCATGGCTGATTTTGGTTGGTGGACACAGGAAACAATCAAAATAAACAAAAGAAAAATTAAAAGAAAGCACTAAGGACGCCACAACTGTGGTGATACATATTTGGGTATTAAAGCAAAACAATAATTATATACTTGCAAAAAGACTGACCTATCTTTATGGCGACTTGGACATTAACAATGGTCCAGAAAATGAAAATTTTGGTTTTCATTGGCTAAAATCCTGTCATTATAAAAATATATACTTTCTGTATAGTAGCTCATCATTTTTATGTTCAAATGCTTTTCTAAACCAGATGCTGCACCTGTTTGTATTAGGTCAGTTGCCAGAAGTGGTGTGCAATACACTAACCACCTCGGTGATGGTGACTCTAAAAGCTTCACATGCTTAACTTGGGAATGCTTGCAAAAAAACAATTTTTGTTTCCATATCAGCTCTTCAGATAGGTGTGAGGGACACTGAAATATGTTGGAATGATTTAGTAACAAGCAAATTAACAACAACTAGCAGATTAAGCATGAGAAATAGGGACAACATGAAAAGTGGGCTTCTATGAGTGGACAGGTAATGTGTTGCTGAAGCGGAAAAAACTGATTAAATCATGATAAAGGAGTCCACAATAAAAATGAAAATTAAGAACACTATACGAGATGAGAAGGCTCTCAGAGTCAAAAGGATTATGAAGCTGGAATGTTTTGACATGCTACCATTAAGATGAAAATGGTACACATATCTTTAGTTTCAACTTCACATGAACAATGGGTTTGCATGATTAGGCATCATTATCTCATCCATTATTTGAATTAAAAAAACTAAATATTGCATGAATAATAATATAGTACTTGGCTACAGAGTGAATCATATTATTGAACTATTAATTATATATAAAAACAAAGATGAGGTGACTTACCGAATGAAAGCACTGGCAGGTCGATAGACACACAAACAAACACAAACATACACACAAAATTCAAGCTTTCGCAACAAACTGTTGCCTCATCAGGAAAGAGGGAAGGAGAGGGGAAGACGGAAAGGAAGTGGGTTTTAAGGGAGAGGGTAAGGAGTCATTCCAATCCCGGGAGCAGAAAGACTTACCTTAGGGGGAAAAAAGGACAGGTATACACTTGCACACACGCACATATCCATCCACACATACAGACACAAGCAGACATATTTAAAGAATGTCTGCTTGTGTCTGTATGTGTGGATGGATATGTGCGTGTGTGCGAGTGTATACCTGTCCTTTTTTCCCCCTAAGGTAAGTCTTTCTGCTCCCGGGATTGGAATGACTCCTTACCCTCTCCCTTAAAACCCACTTCCTTTCGTCTTCCCCTCTCCTTCCCTCTTTCCTGATGAGGCAACAGTTTGTTGCGAAAGCTTGAATTTTGTGCGTATGTTTGTGTTTGTTTGTGTGCCTATCGACCTGCCAGCGCTTTCGTTCGGTAAGTCACCTCAACTTTGTTTTTATATATAATTTTTCCCACATGGAATGTTTCCCTCTACTATATTGAACTATTAATTAAAAATTTTACCCTGGAGAATGTCACATTTTCTTGAAGAAGGCAAAAACATGACTTCCAAAGGACCTTTTTAAAGATACGCTACTCAAAATCTCCCTGGTTTACCATTTCAAGGAAATAATAATTAAAAGAATGTATTTAATTTGACCTTTTATTTTGGTCACTATGGAAGTACGGTGTACCTAAAATAAAAATTGCATGTAGTTCAGTACATGAGATAGAAATCTTTTTTATTCCACAGTGTTTAAATTTAGTATAGGGGTCACAACACTAGCTGGTTGATTTAAGTCTCGTTTCAATATTAATTAAGTTTTTATGTTGTCCTATTTCAAAATACTAGTAAAAAATACAGACAATGACGTCCACATCCCCTTAATTCATTATTATTTCTAGTAAATGAATGTAGTGGCATCATAACCAAGCAATGTAGCTTGAAGTTTAATCCACACCTGTAGACGTGTGTGTTTTTTTTGTGTGTGTTTAAACTATGCTTGTGAGTACTTGTACGTCAGAGCATCCCTAAAAAAAGTATGCCTATGATTGCATAAACACATATATAAATAAAAGTAAGTGAAGACAGTTTCATATCACATACCAGGAGCCCTGGAAAAACAGTCTCCTTTTTACTGTAATATTTGGGGCCCAGCGTGCATTCTTGGTAGCTGGAAATTTCACTGAAAATGGATGTCCTATAAATGGGATCTCAGCGTTACCACTATGGGGGTGAAATACTATGTGGAAGCTTTCTTTTGAAAATAAAACGGTATGCAACACCTACTAAAATATTTCTAAAACTACATCTATGCAAAATGGTTCTTGATTTCTCACTTACAAATGAACTAATATGTTTCAATGTTTTTCGAAAATAGTGAATGAAATGTTTTATGAAAATATTTCTTCATGGAAGTGTTATTAATGCTTAATGGATGAGAATTTGAATTTGGCTTTACACTTGTAAAAAAAAATGTGTGTCACTGTTTTTGGAAATTCAATCATAAATTGGATGAAATCTTTTATGAGAGTATTTCACCCTTAAACATTTTTAGAGCTAAATCTATGACATATATTACTTCACTTTTTGGTTGGGTATAGAGAGATATTTGTTAGGGATGAAGTCTTCCATGTATATATCGTTGTTGTTGTTGTGGTCTTCAGTCCTGAGACTGGTTTGATGCAGCTCTCCATGCTACTCTATCCTGTGCAAGCTTCTGCATCTCCCAGTACCTACTGCAACCTACATCCTTCTGAATCTGCTTAGTGTATTCATCTGTTGGTCTCCCTCTACGATTTTTACCCTCCACGCTGCCCTCCAATACTAAATTGGTGATCCCTTGATGCCTCAGAACATGTCCTACCAACCGATCCCTTCTTCTGGTCAAGTTGTGCCACAAACTTCTCTTGTCCCCAATCCTATTCGATACTTCCTCATTAGTTATGTGATCTACCCATCTAATCTTCAGCATGCTTCTGTAGCACCACATTTCGAAAGCTTCTATTGTCTTCTTGTCCAAACTATTTATCGTCCATGTTTCATGTATATATCAGTACAAAAAAAAAAAAAAAAAGCGTGATTAACAGAAACCTTGGACTTTAGGTAACAGAATCACTTTATGGTGAGATGTACATTCGGAAAAGACCTTGCTTAATAAACATGAAAATTTAAGAAACTGTTGCAGTTTGTCAACAACAACAGAAATTTGATTAAAGACATGAAGCCACACGGGATTAGCCGAGCGGTCTCAGGCGCTGCAGTCATAGACTGTGAGGCTGGTCCCGGCGGAGGTTCGAGTCCTCCCTCGGGCATGGGTGTGTGTGTTTCTCCTTAGGATAATTTAGGTTAAGTAGTGTGTAAGCTTAGGGACTGATGACCTTAGCAGTTAAGTCCCATAAGATTTCACACACATTTGAACATTTGAAAGAACTGAAAAAGAAATGTGCAGACCAGTTAGTCGACACAAGTGAAACGGCAAGCGCTAAGCAAGTGGCACATGAGAGCCAAGGAAAACAGATGGGAGGAACATGATTCAGGAATTGCTCACTACAAATCAAAACATGAATCAGTTTTGTTGGCTGCTTTATGTCACGTATATTGTATATTTATAGCAACCGACTACAAATCGAATTTGTCGATACCAGTACATCAAACATTTAAGCTCGACATTATGGAGCAATTTTATCAAGAAAGTTGTTCAGATAAAGATACTGCAGGGATTCTCTGTGTGATTCATTTGACGGACAATCTTGAACGTTATTGCGTGAAGATTGTACTTACAGTACACAAACGGGCTTCTCTTATGGGCTGTCAATTTGCCCTGTGCTGATTGCATCAAGTAGCAGATGTGGATCGTTGTGGGAGAGGTAGAGGGATATCAAACCAGGAGGGAGTACAAGGATGTTGATGAGCTGCTCTGGAAATGGAGGGGACATAGGAAGTGCCCCACCCTCTTTCCATCTCCACACCCTCCACCTCCTATTCCAAACAAACTTCCTACATTTCTCCATCCCGGATGATGTGTTCACCCCAATATTACCTTCCTTCCAACCCTGACCCACTCCTCTCCTCCCTTGAGCTCCCTCTCCTTCCCCTCCCCCCTCTCATTTCTCCTTTCCCAGTCCTTGCACTCAATCCCCATCTCCTCTGCCATGGTGTGCTATCGGCTCCATCCCCCCTTCTGCCGCCCTCCTACATCAATCTGCCATCTCTCTTCCCTCTCTCCCTCCTCTCTGACCACCCCTCACTTAGCAGGCCCTTCAAATTTTAATGTAGTTACTTATGCCCATTTTGCTGCCCAACGAGTATGTAATACAAATGGAGTTTGTGTTCCCATACGGAGAATGCTGTTTTTTATTTGTATTAGTCGTGCCACCAGTATTTATGTGCTATATCTTCATTGAGTGCCACTTCAGCTGCATGGGGATTTTATATAAACAGGCCTCATCAAACTACCCCTTCTTTTTGTATATTTTAACTCCAATTGTTTCCTCTTCTCATGAGTAAATTTTATTTTTTGTCCCCATATTGTGTAAATGAACAGTTTTCCTGTGATGTTTTAAGTAATCCCATCTCTGAAGAGTGGCGAATGGTGTCGCTGCCTGCCCACCCCTCCCCACATGCAGGAGGTCAATGAAATAACAATAAAGGGGAAAATAAAAGTTAACAGGTCGTGAGTCAGTTTGGAGCACTGACTGTGTTTGCTTGTGAGTACATGCCATCATTTGTTACGGTCACAAGTGTTACTCAGCGTTATTTAGTCTTAGTACCTGACTCAATGTTAATTTGTCATGTGTCTTCTAAGCCAACATGCTTTCCTCATACACGATGATAAGTGTCATGTACAATTTTGGTATCTGAATCAATTGTGAGCGAACAGCACTGTTATAAAGCTGTATTGCAATAGTTAGCTTATTACCTTTACTTTGTGGGGGAGGTGCAGTAGCAGATACTGTTAAGCTGTGGCTAGGCGACTCTTCCACCACCCCTTCACGTGTCAACATGACACGGCTCACTTGACAGCCATCCCAGAAAGTTGAACAGGTGCCAATACTGAGACCACCCAATGGGCTAAGGACTCAGTGCATCATGCCTCCCACCACAAGTCACCGATAACCACTGACAGTGATACGGAAACCCGTTAAAACCTGTCCACAACCCGGTGTGAGGGATTGATCTCTTTGTCATCAGACGACTCCTATGGACACCTCGTGATGGACCTCTCACCCAGTGACGGACAAGCTATGTCGATCCACAGCATTGATACAACCGACCAGCTTTGTTGGGTGCTGTTTCGTCTACACCATCTCATCAGTGCAACAGGCCCTGCAGGGACTGCGATCCTGTCGGTCTCCTCCCCTCCCCCCCCCCCCCACCCCCACCACCTTATAATCTAAGTGGCCTACCACTCACGCTCATTGGAGTTTCTGTAAATCGGATACTAGTGCCTCCACACCAGGAGTAGCCACCCCTGTTGGTGCCGTGGAGCCTCGTTACCCAATTTCCAAGAATCCACAGCCACCACCATTGAAGAAGGAGAAGATCCCTCCTACCAACTGCAGGCCATTTACCAGAAAGACCATGTCAAGTACCTGTTTGACACAAAGGACCATTATCTCCAAGTCCTCAACTTTATGATTTCAAGGGCCATGGCAAATATTGTAATAGGGAAGTGTGGCATTTAGTACCACCTAGACAGTCATCAGTGTTAAGCTGTTCATGTGGCATGTAATGATGACTGAATATATTACTGGTGTTATCAACCAACGGATGATTCTGATACATGGGTCGTAGTCAGGATGACCTCGAGCTGGACATTTCTCACTATCAGAATGAAATAATTTCGAAAGATGACTCAATCGGCAATCAGAATTCATTTTACCAAACCACAGAAATCCTTGAGATGGTTTTGTGCTACAGTATGAAAGCACTGAAGGTCTTTTGTTGAGACCCGTATTCGCCGGGCATGTCATAAAACTTCTTGCCACAGCTATTATGAAGGATTTTCATTTTTAATATGAACGGGAAAAAGTAACAGCACATTTAGATGTAAACTGCTTGGGTGTGTAATTTTTTTCAGTAGCAATCAGTTGAAGTTAACACTTCAGCGGAAAAAATAAATGGAGAAGTTCAATTGCAGGTGCCTTAGTGGCATATTCTTTTGCGATGGCAGCTCATGTTTCGGATGTGAGAGCAATGTACTGTTTCAATTACAATCGCACGGACAGAGCCTAGCCACGGCTACGGGTGTGCATGTTTGGGTGTCTGTGTTTCCAAATGTGTGAATTTGTGCCAGAAAGAGAGAGAGCAAGAACTCGAAAGATATTTTGACTACTGCTTTCTGTTGAGTGTTTTTATGCACGACACATCAGTCACCTTTAACGTGAGTGTGGCTTTTCCTTTATTTTATGTATTATTCCATACGTGCATTTCCATTGTTTTCATATTTTAGTTGTAACTCACATTATGAAGAAAGGATAATGATGAATGATGATTATATCTTATTACGTTAACAGAACTGATTTAATCAGAAGAACTGTTTCAAGTCCATGTGATAACTTTCTCTGAAAGAAGACATAAAAAAGAATAACAATTATGGTACATAATAGAAGGGAAAAACGTATGTACTTAACTGATGTAAAGCTAAGTAGTACCTTTTAACAAGTATAATGTTAATGTTACAAATGTTTTAAATGCAAAATTATTAGTTATCGGAATTGACAAGAAGTATGAATTATGTACAAATACCTTATACGAATGAAAGAATATTCTTCTTGTAATATTTAAGGTTTGACCTGGATTACTTTGAAAATAGTAACACATTTATTCATTTATATGGATCGATATGTGTGAGGTTACTGACTTTTTTTGTGTGGAATTAAATTCAGGAATTTTTCCTCGTAAGTCTGACGTCGACTGGGTGTATGACACTCGTGAACCACATGATTTTCCCACTTTATTTCGGCTGACTGACATGGACTTAATTCATGTCAGTTTCAGTAGCTTTCCATTAACTCTGCATCATTATCTTCAGAAATCATTCACTTTCTGTCACTGAAGGTTACGCTGTTTATAAAACATTAATACAGCTCGTAGGACAGTGGTCAACCGCACCAACAATTCTGCTACAGACTGAAAGGAAGTAAGTGTACATTACGTCACTGCTTTCCTATATTCAATACATCTTTCATGTGTGTAATTTTAGACACATCGAAGCTAACTGCGGACCCTAGAGCACAAGAGGTGTAAGTGCAATTTTGATGGTTTTGAGTAAATCAAAATTAAAATTTGAAAAATTGGTTTTATGTGGAATAAAGATGTTACTTGTGTTTTTGTATTTCAAAGTACTATCCAACTATTAGACATTCAATATCGATCGAAAGATTTCTTCGAATTTTTTTTTTAAATTGGGTTTCTTTAATATTTTTTAAGAAGCAATGTTTGCACTTCCTTTTAGAAGGCGATCTCTTTACTTCTAAAGAAAGGGAAAGAAAAATGATTGCAGTAGCCTCCTGAAATTCTTTTATTATTACAAAAATTTGTGAAAACACACTTAAACCTAAGCTTTATGGTACAATGAAAAGTTCTTGTGTATAAGACGATCTTAAATAGTTTTTTATTCTTCCTTGGGGGTCAATATTATTGAGAAATATTTGCCACTGTACAGTTATTCTGTTGTCAGTGCTAAGAGACACGCAACACTGCATGAAATAATTGCAGAAGTCAATGTGGGACACATGACGAATCATCTGTTAGCACAGTACAGGGAAATCTGTCGTTAATGGGTTATAGCAGCAAACGACAGCATCACACCGTACAGTAATGGGACACATTCGAGAGATCAATCTGTGCACGAAATCCTGGATCGGGGACACTTTCGCAATTATGGATGGCTAAACAGGCAGGGTGGCTCAATATTTCTGCAGGGGAGTTCCAACGACTTGTTGAGTCCCCGCTATATGGAGTTGCTGTGCTACATCTGTCAAAAAGAGGTCCGTTACGATATTTGGAAGTATCCTATAACTTCTGTCACCTTGTTGTGCTGTCCAAAGGCCTTATGGGAATGACTTTGCTGGCCTCTCCGGTGCCAAGTCTCTGGACGTCTTTATGTTCCCTATCCATTCCTGTTCTGTTGAAAAAGAGTTAAAACCTAACAAACGAGCGTGCCTAATTTGAAAATGAATGAATCGTTGCTACCATGATGGAATATTAGCTCTGAAATATTTAGACTGATTCATAAGAGTCGTTGCTTACAAATTGTAGGGACGAGTTCCTTACACCCACAAAGCAATATCGCGTGACTTGGCGACACCCAACAACAAACGGTGACGGCGCCAAGCCGCGGGGAAAGACATGGGCCGCACCTTCCGAGGTGGCGTGCGGAGCTGCCATCTGTCGGCAGCAGCGAGAAACAGCGCCATTCAAGCTTTGTGTAATTCGCTTTAGCAATTAACAGGCTGGCAGGAAAGTATTGGAAGTAAGGAACATTTCCTTAATGAAAACAATAAGCAATTTTTAGTTTGTTATCCGAGTTCTATAAGCAGTAGGAGCTTGTTAACAATTATAGAGAGTAATTCTTCATACCCGACAACATTCGCTGTGAGGTGTTGATGATATGTAGGTCAAAGATGCAGGTCGTCAGCGGCAGACGCATCGCGACTTCTTCGATTCCTCTGACAATACTGATTGAAGTCTAAATTTTGGAAAGGCTCGGATCGTGTGGTTGTGATCCGAGCCAATATGCATAATGAAATTGTAGCAGACGCATCGCGACTTCTTCGATTCCTCTGACAATACTGATTGAAGTCTAAATTTTGGAAAGGCTCGGATCGTGTGGTTGTGATCCGAGCCAATATGCGTAATGAAATTGTAGCATTTGTAAATGAAAGTCTACTACATGAAGCTACTATTGTTTAATTTATAACGATCACAATTTTATTTCAATTCCATTCACACACGTCGTTCACGATAGTTAATCGTAAGTAGCCTTGCTAAGCTTCTCAATGCAGACGAATGTAGCTTTGTTTTGGAATCATACAGAAAAGCAGCCCCGCAACATTTTTAACTCTTCTGTTAATTTCTTTCTCTGCCCACTGCAACTTCACCGTCAGTTAATGTAAACATAAGTACTCGTTCTTAGGCTCTATGGTGTTCACCGATTTGTTTGCTTGTACGTTGGTTATTTATTACTATGTAAACTTCAAGCGACTAAATTTGTTTTTCCTTTTATTGGGTCTCGATCCCACCCAGACGGGGCTGGCTGGAAACTCTTCAGCCCTGATTTTGAAGCTTGCTTTGAAAGTTACTATTGTTACATACCTAAAATCGGCGTCTTCACTTTGTCAGCGAAAGAGATTGATTCGTCCGTACTGAGGGCTGCTGTTTTTTGTAATTGATTCCAGAAAGAATCAAAATCTTATCAACGATTCAGAATCTTGTAAACGAAGAAGTCGCTTCTCTCCAAGATTGTCTGCTACGACGCGCTGTGCTATAGGCAACCCGGGTTGCAGATGTCTGCAGGAGGTGTAGCGGCGGATGTGCCACTCCAGGACGCTCTTCGTAGTACGTACTGCCGCAGACAGATGGCAGGAACGAGCTGCAGAGCGCAGAATGGCAACGTCCCTACGACGGCCGAGCTTCTGCCAAACTTCAGGCAAACGTTCGGACTGGCGATGGTGGGGTGGTGCGTCTGTGGAAATACCTACGTCACCGAGACAAAAGCACAAGATGAAACGGAAAAATACGCTGCTAACGTTTCTCGATCGATTAGGAGCTTACTGAATCAATAATATACGTTCCTAGTAATACAATGACAGTGCGAATCGTACAGCGTATGCGAACAGCATTCGGTTCGTATATATTTCTGGTATGAAGCTTTACAACGCCATCTCCGGTGGTACTCCGCAACGATACCACCCTTCGATTGTGCCATTCCAGCACTAATCGAAGCGCTAGGTTTGCAGGTGCCAGCCAGCCAGCCAGCCAGCCAGCCAGCCAGCCAGCCGAGCAGCAGCAGTCCAGCCGTACAGCAGCAGCTACAGCGGTCCCGGCCAGCAGCAGTGGTCCAGCCAGCCAGCCCTCCAGCAACAGCGGTCCAGACAGCCAGCCCTCCAGCAGCAGCAGTCCAGCCAGCCAGCCAGCCAGCCAGCCAGCCAGCCAGCCCTCCAGCAGCAGCAGCAGCAGCGGCCCCTGCCCTGTCCGCAGCAGCAGCTGTGGCATTCCTGCCAACCGTTGTCAGCGCCAGCAGTGTGGGACTGTGGCCTTCGTCCGTCTTCGTTTTTGTCTGTCTTCGTCTTCATCTTTATCCGTCTTCGTGTTCATCCGTCTTCGTCATCAACTGTCCCCAGTTTTTTCCTTTCCTTTTCGTCCTGTACATTTTTGTTTATCCCTGTCGTCATGTCAGCCCCCACCACCACCACCACCACCACCACTACCACCACAGCCATAGTTCATACTTACCCCTCCGCCTCCACCACCACCACTACATGGTGTGCACAGTCACACCCCCCTCTTTCCATCCCTCCTCTTCTCACTCTCCCTTCGCCCTCGCTCTTTGTCGCCCCCTCTCCAGCTTCTTCCTCCCGCTCCTCTCCCTCATCTTTTCCCCCCACTCCCCCAGCCTGTCACTGCAGCTCTAGCTAGGGTGGTGGCCCATCGGGCCACTGCCCATGCCCAACTCTCCCCATCACCTTCACCATCACCGCCACTACTGTCGCTGTTGCCGTCGCCTTCACCGTCACCATCTCCGGCACCGAATGCTGCTTCCACTCTGGGACCTGCCCCTTCCCGCCAGCTCTCTATAGCTCCCGTCCCTCATGTCACCACTCACCCTTCTGCTGCCGTTAAACGCCCTAGTGGCACCACCACCTCCTCCGCTCCCAAAAAGGCCCTGCCTCGTCCTCCTTCCCCTCCCCAGGATGCTATGGATGTGTCCCCGCCTGGCCCTGTTCCCTCCGCCTCCTCCTCCTCCTCTCCCTCCCCCCTCTTTATACAAATTTATCCTCTTCTGTCCTGATCCTTCCCTTCTCGTGGCCCGGAATCTCTCCCTCCTCTTCCGCCAACACTTCCCTGGTGCCCCCATCTCTCTCCTCACTCCCAGACGGGATTCCGTTCTCCTCCCCCAGCCCAACCCTCCATACTGACTTCCTTTCCCGCCTCCCCATCACCCGTTTTGGCCCCAACACCTCCCTCATCCCTGCTCCTTCTCCATCTCCCACCCACCAACCCCAACCCACGCGTCGCCCGCCGACCCTCACCGCCATGATCACTCGGCTCAGTCCGTTGATCACGGAGGAGGTGCTGGCGGAGCTTCAGGCACATCCCCATCCGGAGGTGCGTGCGGTTCGTCGCATCCACAACACCTGATCCTTGGTCATTTCTTCCCCGGCCTTACCGTTACCTGCACCACCATCTATGTCCGCCCTAACGCCCCTCTTCCCTTCGACTTCCTCTCCCACATTGACTGTACCTTTCCCTCCCACGTGATTACCGCCGACCTCAACATCCATAGTCCTTCCGCCGCCCAGTTACGGCAGTGGCATCGGTTCCACTCCTCCCTTCAAGGCGACCTCATACCCATCCCCCAGCACACCCGTCCCAACTCCAACTCCACTCCCAATGTTATCCTTTCCTCCCCCAACCTCCTTGGCCAAATAACGGTGGATGTCCTGGATCCTATTGGTAGCGACCATCTCCCTGTCCTCCTCACCATTTGAGATGGTCGTCGCCCCCGCCCCGACCCTCGTCATGACCCTCTCCCTAAGTACGTCCATGACTATTCCCGTGCCAACTGGAATGCCTACCGCGATACCCTCTCCACACAGGTCGATAGCCACCCCTTCACATACCACCACCCTGTCGATGTAACCCATGCCACCTCCTTTCTCCAGCAGACCTTGTCAGAGGCTGTGGAGGCCCACATCCCTACTGTCACCATCCACCCCCACCGTCCAACGTTACCCCCACAGGCCATACTCCTCCTCCGTGAATCCCGCCATCTCTACCATGCCTTCCTCCGCACGCATGACCTGGACACTCTACGACACCACCGGCAACTCCAGCGACACATTCGTAATTTGCTCGCGGCTAAGAAACACCGGAACTGGCGACAGACATGCACCCGTTTAAATGCTACCCTACCTATCAACTCGTCCAAGTTCTGGTCACCCTTCCGTCGCCTTACCGGAACTAAACCCTCCCCCTATTATCCTCTTCTCCATGATGATCACCCCTTCCCTGACTCCCTTAGTAAGGCCAATCACTTTGCCTCCTACCTCTCCGATGTTTTCTCCATCCCCGATGATCCCCAGTTCGATTACTCCCTCTTCCCGGATGTCTGCAATCGAACTGACACCTCTGTCCCTCCCCTCACAACTGGTTTGCAGTACTTGGACAACATTGCACACACGGAACTCAATACCCCTATCACTACACAGGATCTCATTGCTACACTCCGCACAAAACGCAACACCACTCCTGGTCACGATCGTGTCACCTACCGCCACCTTCGTGAAGCTCCTGTCTCTATCCTCTCCACCCTGGCCAGGCTCTACAATGTAGTCCTGTCCACTGGTTACTACCCCGACCTGTGGAAAACCTCCCGTATCCTGATGTTCCTTAAACCTGGCAAACCGCTGTCCGCCGTCTCCTCCTACCATCCCATCAGCCTTACCTCAGTCTTCAGCAAGGTCCTGCAATCTATCCTCACCCGGCGCATCCACCAGCATCTCTGCCAGCACTGCCTCCTTCCCGTTACCCAGTGTGTATCCCGGTAATGAGTGAAGAGAAAAGAGTGGTAGAGGCGGCGGGACTCTCGAAGGAGAAGTACGCCTGCGGAGGCAGGGTGGGTCAGTGAGGGTGGATGGCTTTGGTGGGGATATGGGTGGCGATGGCGTCAGACAAGGGCTGCTGCAGGAAGGCAGCAGTGTGAGAGATGTCATCAGGAGATTGGAGGGTAAGGTCGTGGCCGTCAACCTGGGTGTGAATGGAGTCCCGGTAGGCATCCCAGTTGGCACGGGAGTAATCATGGACAAGTTTAGGAGGGACGTTCGGGCGAGGAGCGTTGCAGGGATGGCGACCATTAGAGATATTGAGGAGAACAGGAGCATGGTCATTGCCATGCCCAGTGTGGCTTTTGGCTGTCCTTCTCTACTGACGACCTTGTCCTTCACCTCACTCATCTCCTTTCCGTACAGCTTAATTCCCGTCGCTCCGCAATCTTCCTCTCCCTGGACCTCGAACGTGCTTATGACCACGTATGGCATTCGGGACTCATCTTCAAGCTCCAAACCTTCGCCCTTCCATTAACTACGTCCATCTGATCGGCTCCTTTCTCTCCCACCGTCCTTCGTACGTCACCATCCATAACACGGATTCCTACACATTTTTTCCCTCCGCCGGTGTGCCCCAAGGCTATGTCCTCTCTCCCCTTCTGTACCTTTTATATACGGCAGACATGCCGCCACCGCAAACCCCCATCAACCTTCTCCAGTTTGCCGATGACACCGCCTTCCTTGCCCTTGCCTCCACCCTGCAGCGCTCCCAACACCTTCTCCAATCCCATCTTGACCGGTTCACCACTTGGTGCCACCAATGGTTGCTCAAGGTCAATCCCTCCAAAAACCCAGGCGATCATTGTAGGCAAAACCACCACTTCCTTTCGCCTCCTTGATTTCTATCTCAAAATCTTAGGCCGTCCTATCGCCCTCACCCCCACCCTCAAGTACCTTGGCGTCACCCTCGATCGTCGACTCTCCTGGACCCCATCTCCGGACAATCCAAGCCAAGGCACGCTCTAGACTCCATCTCCTCAAGCTCCTTTCCGACCGTACGTGGGGTCTGGACCCTCCAACGTAAATGATGACTACCTGACAAAATCAGCTGCCGACAGGTGTTGTTGTTATACCTTGATGTGGACAACTGAAAATGTGTGCCCCGACCAGGACTCGAACCCGGGTTCTCCAGCTTACATGGCAGATGCTCTATCCATCTGAGACACCGAGGGCACAGATGAATAGCGCGACTGCAGGGACTTGCCCTTGCGCGCTTCCCGTGAGACTCACATACCAACTGTCCATAATTCTACATATGTATTGTACCTTGTAGACATTTGCCCACCCACTCGTTACTCGCGCATGCTTTGGCGATTCCCGTAGGAGTTTGGGTAACATGTGCGCATTCGCACAGACGAAGGTCAATGGATGGGTAGCCTTTAACTATATATATGAAGACAGTGACTAGTTCTCGAAAGAACAGTTACTGTTGATGACCGTGCAACTTTTCCCTGGATTAAATGATGACTAACTGACAACCTCAGCTGCCGGCAGGTGTTGGCGTTATACCTCGATGTGGACAGCTGAAAATGTTTGCCCCGACCGGGACTCAAACCTGGGATTTCCTGCTTACATGGTAGATCCTCTATCCATCTGAGCCACCGAGGACACAGATGAATAGCGCGACTGCAGGGACTTACCCTTGCACGCTTCCCGTGAGACTCACATACCAACTGTCCATAATTCTACATATGTATTGTACCTTATAGACATTTGCCCACCCACTCGTTACTCGCGCACGGTTTCGCGATTCCTGTAAGATTTTGGGCAACCTGTGCGCATTTGCACAGACGAAGGTCAATGGCTGGGTAGCCTTTAACTATATATACGAAGACAGTGACTAGTTCTCGAAAGAACAGTTACTGTTGATGACCGTGCAACTTTTCCCTGGATTAAATGATGACTAACTGACAACCTCAGCTGCCGGCAGGTGTTGGCGTTATACCTCGATGTGGACAGCTGAAAATGTTGGCCCCGACCGGGACTTGAACCCGGAATCTCCTGCTTACATGGCAGACGCTCTATCCATCTGACCTACCGAGGACGCAGATGAATAGCTCGACTGCAGGGACTCATCCCTTGCGCAGTTCCCGTGGGACTCACATTCGCAACTGTCCGCAATTCTACATATGTATTGTACCTTATAGACATTTGCCTACCCACTCGTTACTCGCGCACGCTTTGGCGATTCCCGTAAGATTTTGGGCAACCTGTGCGCATTCGCACAGATGAAGGTCAATGGCTGGGTAGCCTTAACAATATATACGAAGGCAGTGACTAGTTATCGAAAGAACAGTTACGTTTGATGACAGTGCTGATTTTCCATGTAATAAATGATGACTAACTGACAACCACAGCTGCCGACAGGTGTTGTTGTTATACCTCGATGTGGACAGCTGAAAATGTGTGCCCCGACTGGGACTCGAACCCGGGATATCCTGCTTACGTTGCAGACGCTCTATCCATCTGAGCCACCGAGTACACAGCTGAATAGCGCGACTGCAGGGACTTATCCTGTGCACGCTTCCCGTGAGAATCACATTCCCAACTGTCCACAATTCTACATATGTATTGTACCTTATAGACATTTACCCACCCACTCGTTACTCATGCACGCTTTGGCGATTCCCGTAAGAGTTTGGGCAACCTGTGCGCATTTGCACAGACGAAGGTCAATGGCTGGGTAGCCTTAACAATATATACGAAGGCAGTGACTAGTTATCGAAAGAACAGTTACTTTTGATGACCGTGCTGATTTTCCCTGTAATAAATGATGACTAACTGACAACCTCAGCTGCCGACACCTGTTGTTGTTATACCTCGATGTGGACAGCTGAAAATGTGTGCCCCGACTGGGACTCGAACCCGGGATCTCCCGCTTACATGGCAGACGCTCTATCCATCTGAGCCACCGAGGACACAGATGAATAACGCGACTGCAGGGGCTTATCCCTTGCATGCTTCCCAACATACTCCACAACTATAAATCTCTCATCCACCCTATCCTTTGTTACGCCCATCCGGCCGTTATCTCAGCCTCCCCTACCTTTTATAAATCCCTTCAAATCCTTGAACGCCATGCTCTCTGCCTCGCCTATCGCATCCGTCTCCTCTCCCCCACGCGGATCCTGTAGGGTATCATTCCGTTCCCCCACCCCTCCTTTTCCTTGAAAGGATACGGATCCTGTACACCTCCCGAAAACTCGACCCTCCTCACCCGCTTGTCTCGCCCATCCTCCCCCACCCTCGCCCGCTGCCGCGCCTGTATTCCCATGTCCCACCCGGTACCCATCTCTCCACCCTCCTTACCCTCTCCCGAGGTTGCTTCCGCCAGCTCCCTCTCCCTGATGATGCCCTCCTGAGCGACTTTTCCCTGGATTAAATGATGACTAAGTGACAACCTCAGCTGCCGGCAGATGTTGGCATTATACCTCGATGTGGACAGCATCTGCCCGGCCTACCAACTTTGATACTCCCTCCCTCTTCCTGTTTTCACTCCTTCCCACCCTTCACTCCCACCCTTCTCTCCATCTTCCTCGTTTATTTCTCCCCACTCCTCCCTCGGGCATCCCCTCCCCTGTCCCTCTCCTCCTCCCCCCATCTCCTCAGCCATTGGCATCTTTGTTCTCCCCTCTCCGCCACCTCACCCTTCTTCCCCTCTTGGCAGGTCCCCGGACTCGCACAAGCTAAGTGGACATTCGCGTGCCGGAGATCATCGCCATCAGTGTCTCGTGTGTGCCGTCGTGTTTAGTGTTCAGTGTTTACCGTCACACTCCATCGTTCACCTGTGCCATCGCCATGTTCATTGTTAGTGCATCGTGACAACAGTTTGTGTGGATTATCGTCGAGTGTGATACGGCTCCGTGTTTGTCTTTATGTGTCTACTGTTTTATTACCCACCGTTATGTCACACCTGTGTATTCTTTCTGTTTATTTATATACTCTATGGATGAAGAGTGGCGTACCATGCTGCTGACAGCCTAACTGTTTGTAGGGGTTTGAAAATAACAATAAAGAAAAAAAAGGCCACTCGTCAGTGGGTGATGCATCGCGACTCCGATTCCTCTCGCAATACTGATTGAAGTCCAAATTTTGGAAAAGGCTCAGATCGTATGGGCGTGATTCGAGCTGATATGCATAATGAAGATGTAACATTTGTCAATGACAATGACAGTCTACTGTATGAAGCTACTATTGTTTTATTTATAACACTCATAATTTTAATGTTTCCATATTTCAATTCCACTCACACACATCGTTCACGATAGTTGAAAGTGGTGATAATCGTAAGTAGCCTTGCTAAACTTCTCAATGGAGACGAATGTAGCTTTGTTTTGGAATCTTACAGAAAAGCAGCCCCGCAACGCTTTTAACTCTTCTGTTAATTTCGTTCTCTGTCTACTGTAACTTCACCGTCAGTTATTGTAAACATAAATACTCGTTCTTAGGCTCTATGGTGTTCACCGATTTGTTTGCTTGTACGTTGGTTATTTATTACTATGTAAACTTCAAGCGACTAAATTTGTTTTTCCTTTTATTGGGTTTCGATCACACCCAGATGGGGCTGGCTGGAAACTCTTCAGCCCTGAATTTGAAGTTTGCTTTGAAACTTACTATTATTACTTACCTAAAATCGGCGACTTCACTTTGTCAGCGAAAGAGATTGATTCGTCTGTACTGAGGGCTGCTGTTTTTTGTAATTGATTCCAGAAAGAATCAAAATCTTATCAACGATTCAGAATCTTATAAACGAAGAAGTCGCTTCTCTCCAAGATTGTCTGCTACGACGCGCTGTGCTATAGGCAACCCGGGTTGCAGATGTCTGCAGGAGGTGTAGCGGCGGATGTGCCACTCCAGGACGCTCTTCGTAGTACGTACTGCCGCAGACAGATGGCAGGAACGAGCTGCAGAGCGCAGAATGGCAACGTCCCTACGACGGCCGAGCTTCTGCCAAACTTCAGGCAAACGTTCGGACTGGCGATGGTGGGGTGGTGCGTCTGTGGAAATACCTACGTCACCTAGACAAATGCACAAGATGAAACGGAAAAATACGCTGCTAACGTTTCTCGAACGATTAGGTGCATACTGGATCGATAATATACGTTCCTAGTAGTACAATGACAGTGCGATTCGTACAGTGTATGCGAACAGTATTCGGTTCGTATATATTTCTGGTTTGAAGCTTTACAACGCCATCTCCGACGATAATTTGGAAGGATACCGCCCTTCGATTGTGCCTTTCCGGTTCTAATCGAAGCGCCAGGTGCCATCCAGCCAGCCAACCAGCCAACCGAGCAGCAGCAGCAGCGGCAGCTGCAGCGGTCCCGGCCAGCAGCAGCGTTCCGGCCAGCGGACAGCGGTCCAGCCAGGAGCAGCGGTCCAGCCAACCAGCCAGCCAGCCAGCCCTGCCTCCAGCAGCAGCAGCAGCAGCGGCCCCTGCCCCGTCCGTGGCGGCAGCAGCAGCAGCAGCTGCGGCGTTCCTGCCAGCCGTCGCCAGCACCAGCGTGGGACTCTGGTCTTCGTCTGTCCCCAGATTTTTCCTCTCCTTTTACACCTGTGCTTTTTTATTTATCCATGTCGTCATGTCAGCCCCCACCACCACTGCCACTACAACCACCATTCCCATTGTGTACACGTCGCCCTCCGCCGCCACCAACACCATTACATGGTGTGCACAGTCACAGCCCGCTCTTTCCATCCCTCCTCTTCTCAGTCTCCCTTCGCCCTTGCTCATTGTCGCCCCCTCTCCAGCTTCATCCTCCCGCTCCTCTCCCTCTGATCCTTTCCCCCCACTCCCCCAGATTGTCACTGCAGCTCCAGCTAGGGTGGTGGCCCATCGGGCCACTGCCCATGCTCAACTCTCCCCATCGCCTTCGCCATCACCGCCACCACCGTCGCCGTCGCCGTCGCCTTCACCGTCACCATCTCCGGCACCGACTGCTGCATCCACCCTGCCCCTTCCCGCCACCTCTCTATAGCTCCCGTCCCTCATGTCACCACCCATCCTTCTGCCGCCGTTAAACGCCCTAGTGGTGCCACCACCTCATCCGTTCCCTGGACCCCCCCATCTCCGGACAATCCAAGCCAAGGCACGCCCCCGACTCTGTCTCCTCAAACTCCTTTCCAGCCGTACGTGGGGTCTGGGATCCTGTACACCTCCCGTAAACTCGATTCTCCTCACCCTCTTGTCTCGCCCATCCTCTCCCACCCCCGCCCGCTGCCGTGCCTGTATTTCCACGTCCCAACCGGTCTCCGTCTCTCCACCCTCCTTACCCTCTCCCAAGGTGGCTTCCGCCAGCTCCCCCTCCCTGATGATGTCCTCCTCCCCTCCATCTACTCCTACAACCAATTTTGATCCTCCCTTCCCACATCCTGTGCCTTTTCCTTTGGGCACCCTCCCTCCCTTCTTCTCCTTTTCCCCCCATCCCCCTTCCTCCACCACTCTTCCCCTGGTCTTTCTCTCCCCCTTCGTCCCACCCCCTATCTCCCCTGCCTGTGACATCTATGCTCTCCCCGCTCCATCTCCCACCCCCCTCCTCCTCTCTTGGCATGTCCCCGGACTTGTACACGCATAGTGAACATTCGCGCGCCGGAGATCGACGCCTCGTATTTCTGTGTGTGCCGTTGTTTGTGCTTAAGTGGTTCAGTGTTATTCGTTTTGTGCACCTACGTTCGCATGTGACAATTTTCGTCTGTGTATGTGTCCAAGTGTCTGGACAAATTTTATCTTGGACTCTACGCCCATGAACGCCTCCATGTATTTTAAAAAGTGTTTGTGTCCGTTTATATGTCCACCATGTTTTTCTCTAATTTTCTTCATTTGTCTCCTTTGTGTTTCTCTATGCCAAAGAGGAGCGTAGTATGCTGCAGCTGGCTTGGTTTAAAAATAACAATAAAGAAAAAAAAACTTTACAACGCAGATACAGATCCTCTGCACCTCCCGCAAACTTGATTCTCCTCCCCCGCTTGTCTCTCCCATCCTTTACCACCCCATCCCCTGCCGCACCTGTACTCACATCCCACACACTCTCCATCTCTCCACACTCCATACCCTTGCCCAAGGTGACTTCCGCCAACTCCCCCTCCCTGATGATGTCCTCATCCCCTCCATCTACCAATCTGACCAACTTCGATCCTCCCCTTCTTCCCCCTGTGTTTTTCCTCCAGGGCACCTTCTCTCCCTTCTCTCTCTCCTCTCTTCCTAGCCCCTCCTCCATCCCCAGGATTCACCTACCACCCTTCCTTCTTCCCTCCTCCGTCCTTCTCCTCCACCACTGGCATCTATACCCTCCCCCTGTCCCTCCTACCCACACCTTATGCCTTTGGCAGGTCCCCGGATTTGCACGAGAACAGTAAATATTCATGCACCGGAGTTTTTTGTGTGTCTTCGTGTTAGGGCATAAGTGTCTGACAGTATGGGATCCACCGTTCACGTGTTTAATATGTCTTCTCTGCTTGTGTACAAATGCTGAACGTTTTTTATTCGGACTATGCTCCTGTGAACGGCTACATGTATTTCAATTTAACTGTCTACGGCTTTTTGTCCACCGTGTTTGTTTTTTTTTTTCTATGCCTCTTTATATACCGTTTCGTGTTACCTGTGGCCGCAGAAAGGCATAGATAGGCCACTGCCGTCCTACCTTTCATGTAAACTTGTTCAAAGAACAAAAATGAGAAAAAACTATACAACGCCCACCTCACTCTCGACTGCCTCGATCCCCCACCTACCCTCACTGCAATGGGTCCCACTTCCTCCACCAGTGGCCGAACCTAGACTCCCCCACCTCCTCTAACACCAGAAACCCACCCCATCCCACATTCTCAAAGAAAAGCAAGTCCAAACCTCCCCCCACCTCTCCTGAGTGTACCATCCCTGTCCACTCGGTCGGTAACTCCACCCATCCCTACAACACCCTTCACCCACTCCCCACAGCTGAGGACATTATTTGCTTTGTAACCATCATCCTGCAAAATATGTTACCCTTCCAGCGCCCTCATACCCTACAACAGATCTCCCTTGCCACCCAATCCGTTTTTCACCTCAACACCTATGCCAAGTCCCACATCACCCACTTTCCCTTCTCATGTCTCGACACCCTAGTGTAACCTCCCTACTATGGCGCGACAGCACCATCATATTCTGTTCAACAACATCCAATCCCTCACCCCAACAAACATCTACACACCCTCTCTCACCACCATGTGGATGCCTTCTCACATGATTTGCACCTCTCCGTATACCCTTCACCACTCCGACAATCCCTTTCCTGTTGCATGTGGTGGAGCTGCCATTGGCCACCTCCGCCATCTCTCTGTTCATCCTAAACCTTTCTTCAATGATCCTACCGAACATCTGATCCTCAGTCTATTCTTCCCCGGCCTTACCTCACCTGTGCCACCATTTATATCTGCCCCAATATCCTGATCCCGTATGATTTCCTCGCCCACATAAACCACATCTTCTCCTCCTACGTGATTGTTACTGACCTCAACATCCACAAACAAACACCTGCCCAGTTACAGTGGTGGCATCAGTTTATTGCAACTCTCCAAGCTGACGTCCTCCCTTTCCCTCATCATACCCACCCCAAATCCAGTACCACTCCTGACATTGTCCTGGCCTCCCCAAACCTCGTTGGGCGCATTTCTGTAGATGTCCTTGACCTTATAGGTAGCAATCACCTTCCTGTCCTGCTCATCATATCAGATGGACCTCGCCCTCACCCTGCCACCCACCCAGACCCAACCCAAAGACTTGTCCTCGATTACTCCTGTGCCAACTGTAATGCCTACCGGGACACCATAGATACCCAGGTTGAACACCACCCTATCACCTACTAGCACTCTGACGACATCACCCATGCCGCCTCCATTCTCCACCAGACTGTTAGAGGCCATTGAGATGCACATCCCCACCATAGCCATCCACTCTCACCATCCTACCTGACCACCACAGGCCTTACTCCTCCTCCATGAATCTCGTAGACTTTGCCGTGCCTTTGTCTGTACCCGGGACCGGGACACACATCTCTGTCACTGGCAACTCCAAAGCCATATTAGAAACTTGCTTGCGGGCAAAAAACTTCGGGCAGAAAACTTCGGGCCTGGTGACAAACTGGTCTGAGCACAAGGCTCACAACACGAACCACACGCCACTGTTAAGCACTAATTTATTAAGGTCAATCCAACACATTTATTTAAAAAAAAGTTACATTTGAATCTGTCTGACATTAAACAGGAATAAAAAAAACAATTTCAATATCAGCTGATTTAGTGCGTGAAGTGTGAGTTATGCCAATAACCAGATAAACTAAACAATTCTCCGTAATTCAAAAGAAAGAGAAAAACAAAATTGAATCAATACACCCCACTGACAAATACCCAAAAAGCCTTACAATACTACTCTGAAGAATACTCTGAAGTGGGGAGCAGTCATTCACCCGACAGAACACTTCAAAATGAGTTCAGTAACACAGCTCTGTGCCCCAGAAAACTGCAAGACATTAAATACACTTCATTTGCCAAATAACAAATACTCATTAACATTACGCCACTCCTGTTTGAACTGCAGTGTCCCAAAGAAACAGGCGCTTATTCTGAAAGAACAATTTTTTTATATATTTAAATTACAGCATTAAGGAATTCCAAAAGATGTACAATCAAACCCCCCATCCCCCCTTTCAGTTGAGGCACAAATCTTTCCTCTTTCTAGGCGGAGGCTGAGCCAGAAAGACAGAATGCCACAAAAACACAGTTTTACTGTGAAATCTTACAGGACACCCGGAAGCAGTTACAGACAAGGGGTCAGCACCCACAAATAACACAGGTAAGGGTCAGGCTGGGAGCATATTCTACGAGAACTTGTCCACACTATGCTCACCACAAACTGTAGACATTCCGGCCGAACATCCACTTGCGGTGGCTGCCAGAAGGACGAAGCAACCAACAGGCCCACGCCGTGCATCTCACACAGGCACCTCAATTTGTACAAACATCTTGGCCAACACCAACTCTGGACACCCTTTTCACTGTGAGGCTTGGCACAGTTTATATGAAATGCTTTCCAGGCAACCAGTAACCACCACAGGAGTTTCACTATTAGCAAACAGCCCCAGCGTAACAGACACCACACATGTGCTTACGCCAAGCCGCAATTCTGCCAGTCTCACTGGCTGCCCCAAACGGACTGCCTCTCACTGTCCCGCAGGCCCCATCCGAAAGCGCAAAGATGCTCATGCCCAGGAACGCGACAAAGATAACAAGCCGATCCCTGATGATCAACCAGCGATCTGGCTCAATGGACCTGTCTTAAAGCTTCACTGATTATTAACTCCTCCAAGTACTGGTCAGCATTCCATCGCCTTACAAGCATGAAACCTTCTCTGCACTATCCGCTCCTCCATGATGACTACCCTTTCTTGGACAATACCAGAAAGGCCAATCATTTTGCTTCTCAGCTGTCTGGCATGATTTCTGTCCCTGAAAATCCCCTGTTTGATTAAACCCTCTTCCTTTACATCCAGGGCTGCACTTACACCTCTACCCCCCACTCGCACCTAGCTTCCAGTACTTGGAGGCCACGCCACCACCCGATCTCAACACCCCCATCCCCCATTGCTACACAAGACATCGTCATCACTCTACACACCAAACGCAACACGGTGCCTGGTCATGATTGTATTACATACCACCGCCTAGAAGGCGCCCCCTTATGGTCCTAGCGACCCTCTATAATGTTACCCTCTCCACTGGCTTCTACACCGACCTGTGGAAGACTTCCCGAATCCTTATCTTCCCCAGACCTGATAAACCCCCTTCAACACCTCCTCCTATCGCCCCAAAAGTCTCACGTCGGTCTTCAGCAAGGTGCTGGAGTCCATCCTTACCCACCGCATACACCACCATCTCCTTCCCCTGACTCAATGTGGCTTACAACCTTCCTTCTCCGCCGACGATCTCCTCCTCCAACTGACACATCTCCTTTCTACTCACCTCAATTCACATCGCTCCACCATTATTATGTCCCTTGACCTTGAATGCACATATGACCATGTATGGCGTCCTGGCCTCCTCTTCAAACTCCAGACTTACACCCTCCCTATCAATATGTTCGCCTTCCTCTCTCACTACCCCTCCTAAGTTACTATCCACAACTCCAACACTTACACCTTCTACCCCTCCGCAGGCATGCCCCAACGCTGCATTCTTTCCCCTCTCCTATACACCTTATACATGGCAGACATGCTGAAGCCCCCACCACCCATTCATCTTCTGCAATGTGCTGAAGACACTGCCTTCCTTGCTCTCTCCCCCTCCCTCCAACATTCCCAGAGCCTCCTCCAGTCCCACCTCGACCTGTTCACTGCATGGTGCAACCAATGACTACTTAAGATCAATCCCTCCAAAACCCAGACAATTATCGTGGGCTGCACCACCCCCTCCTTCCACCTCCTGGATTACTACCTCACCATCTATCGCTGCCCCATTGCCCTCACTCCCACCCTCAAGTACCTTGGCATCACCCTCGACAGCTGCCTTTCCTGGACCACCCATCTGCATACAGTCCAAGCCAAAGCACATAACTGTCAGCATCTCCTAAAACTCCTCTCCAATCGAACATGGGGATTAGACCCTTCCACTATCCACCATACCTATAAATCCCGCATCTGCCTCATCCTGTATTATGCCCACCCCTATTGGATCTTCACGCAGCCCCACCCCACCTACCACAAATCCCTCCAAATCCTTGAGCGCCATGCACTCCGCGAAGGTATTCTTGGCCAGACAACACTTAGCGACAGATGTGGAAGTGAAACTGGCAGTCCGGAGATGGCTGTACTCCAACCAAACGGGCGTCTACAAACAGGACACGCTGAAACTGGTACCACGATGCGAAACATGGGTTCAGAATGTTGGTGGCTGTGTATAAAAGTAGGTGAGAAACTTAACTTGATTTATTCATTTGTTAACTGTTAAATTACTTTTAGTAGAGTTATTGTGTGTTGCTTTCCGTCATTCCTTCATACAATTCAATATCTCTGTCAGCAACTTGTCATTAACCTTATTAGGGCTTCAATTGAACAACAGGAACAAAATCCAACAGACATTCCACAACTAATATACACATACAAATGACAGGTAGAATAACTGAAATTTTCATTATACACATGTAAATTGACAGAAAGGAATAATGTTAAACAGCGCACTCATAACAAGAAAGCAAATTACCGCTAAACATAAAAAAAGAAAAACAAAGTTAGTGATACTTCATTCTAAGAACTTGGCACATTGGTAAACAAATGTTTTCACAATGGAGAAATTTGCCTGTAACATAACTTACTCAATCTACTCCAGACCATATAACTCAACACTAGCACTAGCATCTGTGTTATTGTCTAGAAGTAGACACTCAGTAACATATTGTTTAGTACTAAAAATAAAACTCCTAGAGCCTTACACAAGAGTATTCTTGCAAAAAGAATGCATAAACAAGACTGAGGGGTTTTTACTTGACACTGGTAATATATCGCTGATACCAGATTACAGTCCACCACATCCCAAACAAACTAAGTTTTTTTGTGCACACAGGTAGATGACACTGAAAATGTAGGATATTACAGCAATTCCCAGCACTGTCGTCCTTCAAAAAGATAGAAAAACAATTGAAGAAAAAAAACACTTATTAATCACTTAAAGCAGGCTTCTTGGTAAATAACAACTCCACTTGAGACCTAGAAAATGGACAACATTTGTGGTGGTACCATTTACAGTAGTAGTTCCTGAAATGTGAGACGAAGAAAAACTAGTAACAGGCATATTCCTAGAACCTACTAAAACCTTTGCCCCAGTAGAGCAGCGAATTTTCCTAAAGAAACTTGACATGCATAAAACGACGTAAATAGTAAGGGATAGTTTCTATCCTACAGAATGGAATGAATTGAGATCTTTCATATCACCGAAACATTTAACTTGATTGATAGGCACATCTTAGATAAGAATATGTGAACACAGAGGTTGCCATGCATTGGATACAACGCTATTCCGAGTTTATGTTAACAATTAAACACAATGAAACATACTGGCAGAAACAATACTGTTCACAGATGACAGCAACTTTTTAATTCCTACTGCATTACCGATACCCTCAGCAATACACGTGGAAACTACTAAAATATATTTTGAGCTACATCTAACAAAATGGTGCTTGATTTCTCACTTACAAATAAAATAATATGTTTCAGTGTTTTTCGAAAATAGTGAATGAAATCTTTTATGAAATTATTTCTTTATGAAAGCTTTATGATTGCTTAATGGATGAGAATTTGAATTTGGATTCACACTTGGAAAAAAAATGTTTCACTGTTTTCGAAAATTCAGCCCCTAATGGGATGAAATCTTTTATGAGAGTATTTGATTCTGTAAACATTTTAGAGCTAAATCTATGACATTTATTATTTCACTTTTTGGTTGGATATAGAGAGATATGTGTTAGGGATGAAGCCTTCCATTGCTATATCAGTACAAAGATAAGAGTCATGATTAACAGAAATCTTAGACTCTAGCTTTATGGTCTGATGTACATTCGGAAAAGACCTCGCTTCTATGGTCTTAATAAACATTGAGAGCTTAGAAACTGTTGCAATTTGTGAACAACAATAAATTTCATTAAAGAAATAAAAAAATATATGTGGAGACCTTTAAGTCTACACGAGTGAAGCAGCAAACGCTAAGCAAGCGGCACAAAAAAATCAAGCAAACAAATGGGAAGAACATGCTTCAGGAATTGCTCACTACAAATGGAAACGAGAATCAGTTTTGTTGACTCTTTTATGTATATATTTCCAACAACCGACTGCAAATCGAATTTGTTGATGCAAGCACATCAAGCATTTTAGCTCGACATTATGGACCAGTTTTATCAAGAAAGTTGTTCAGCTAAAAATACTGCAGGGTTTTTCTACATGATACATTCGACAGTAAATCTTGAACGTTAATGCGTGAAAACTGTACTCACAGTACACAAACGGGCCTTTTCTTGTGGGCTGCCAATTTGCCATGTGCTGTGCACATCAAGTACCAGATGTGGGGCTTGGTGGAAGAGGTAGAGGGAAATCAAACCGGGAAGGAGTGCAAGGATGTTGAAGAGCTGCACTGGAAATGGACGGGACATCGGAAGTGTCACAACCTCTTTCCATCTCCACGCCCTCAACCTCCTCTCCCAAAGGCACTTCCTACATTTCCCCATCCTGGATGATATGCTTCACCCCAATATTAGTCCTTCCTTGCAACTCTGAACCTCCTCTTCCGCTCCTCTCCTCCCTTGAGCTCCCTCTCCTTCCCCTCCCCCTCTGCTGTCTCCTCCCTCCTTCCCTCTGTCGTTCTCATTTATCCTTTCCCAGTCCTTGCATGAAATCCCAACGTCCTGCGCCTTGATGTGCTGCCGGCTCCACCACTTCCCCCTTCCTGCCACCATCCTACATCAATCCCCCATTTCTCTTCCCTCTCTCCCTCCTCTCTGACCTCCCCTCACTTGGCAGACCCTCAAAATTTTAATGTAGTTACTTAGTGCCATTTTGCTGGTCGACGAGTATGTAACATAAATGCAGTGTATGTTCCCATACTGTGAATACTGTTTTTAGTTGTGCTATTCGTGGTGCCAGTATAAATTTGCTGCCTTCATCGAGTGCCAGTGTAAATGTGCCTTATCAAATTACCCCTTCTATTTGTATGTTTTAACTCAAATTGTTTCCCCTTCTCATGAATAAATTTTTATCTTTTGTCCCCGAGTTGTGTAATGCACAATTTTCCTGTGATATTTTATGTAATCCCTTGGCTGGGAGGGTGGCGAATCATGCCGCTGCTAGCCCACCCCTAGCCCCATGAAGCATGACAATGAAATGACAATAAAGGAAAAAATAAAAGTTAACAGGTGGTGAGTCAGTTTGGAGCACTGGAGTGTTTACTTGTGAGTACATACTATCGTTTGTTGCGGTCATGAGTGTTGCTCTACTTTCTTTAGTCGTAGTACCTGAATCAAAATTGATTTGCCTTTCACCTTCTAAGGGATTGGATTGGGTTGTTTGTGGGAAGAGACCAGACAGTGAGGTCATTGCTCTAATAAGATTAGGGAAGGATGGGGAACAAAGTCGACCATGTCCTTTCAAAGGAACCATCCCAGCATTTCCCTGCAGTGATTTAGGTAAATCACAGAAAACCTAAATCAGGATGGTCGGAAAAAGGATTGAACTCTGGTTTTCACGAATGCAAGTCCAGTGTGCTAGCCACTGTGCAACCTCACTCGGTCGCCTTCAGTCATAATTGTTTCCTCAAATATGTGGTTAGGTGTCATGTATAATTTTGGTATCTGAATCAATTGTGAGCGAGCAACAGTGTTGTAGTGTTGTAAAGCTGTATTGCAGAAGTTCGGTTATTATTTGGTGAGTGCGGTGGTGCAGCAGCAGATACTGCTTACTTCACATGGCAACATGACACCACACGCTCAATGGCCATCCCAGCAAGCTGCCATATACATCAATACTAACACCACTCAGTGGGCTAAGGACTGAGCGCATGATGCCTCACGCCACAAGTCATTGATTACCATTGATACCGATATTCATTAAACCTGTCTACAGCCCTGCATAAGGGATCAGTCTATCTCTTCATCATCAACTCCTACGGCCATCTCATGATGGACCTCTCACCGAGTGACAGACAGGCTATGTCGCCCCCAGCATCGATACAACTTACTGGTTCCACTGGGTGCTGTTTCTTCGTTTACACCATCTTGGTGCAACAGACCTTCTGTGGACTCCTCTGACCCTGTCGGTCTCCCCCCCCCCCCCCAGTAGTCTACAATCTAACTGGCCTACCACTCACGCCCATAGGAGTGGCTCTACACCTACATCAGCCTCACCTGTTGGTACTATGGAGCCACGTCCTAGAATCCACAGCCGTCACCATTGAAGAACAGGAAGATCCCTCCTATCATATTGCACATCAACTGTGGACTTTTTACCACAAAGACCATGTCAAGTACCTGTTTGACACAAAGGACAATTATCTCAAAGTCCTCAACTTTCTACTGTCAAGGGATATGGCAAATGTTGTAATAGAGTAGTGTGACATTTAGTACAAGCTAGACACTCATCAGTGCTAAGCTGTTCACATTACATGTAATGATGATTGGATATACACTCAACAAAAAAAGTTTTGCATCACCTCGGTTCTGGAACCTGTACATAAAATCGGGATGGATAGGAACATAAACATCATTTCCGCCCTTTTTATTGCTCATGAAAACCACACATTGCGTGTTGTACCACCATGCAGAGAGACCTTCACAGTTGGTGGTGAAGATTGCTGTACACACCAGTACCTCTAATACCTAGTAGCGAGTCCTCTTGCATTGATACATGCCTGTATTAGTCATGGAATACTATCAACAAGTTCATCAAGGCACTGTTGGTCCAGACCGTCCCACTCCTCAACGACGATTCGGCGTAGATCCCTCAGAGTGGTTGGTGGGTCACATCATTCATTAACAACAATTTTCAATCTGTCCCAGGCATGTTCAATAGGGTTCATGCCTGCAGAATTTGCTTGGCCACTCTAGTCGAGTGATGTCGTTATCCTGAAGAAAGTCATTTACAAGATGTGCACAATATGGGTACGAATTGTTGTCCATGAAGACGAATGCCTTGCCAACATGTTGCCGATATGGTTGCACTACCGGTCGAAGGATGGCATTCACGTATCGTACAGCCACTATGGTGCCTTCCATGACCACTAGTGGCTTACATCGACCCCACATAATGCCACCCCAAAACAGCAGGGAACCTCCACTTAGCTGCACTCGCAGGACAGTGTTTCTAAGGCGTTCAACCCGGCCAGGTTGCCTCCAAACACATCTCCGACAGTTGTCTGGTTGAAGGCATATGTGACACTCTTCGTTGAAGACAATGTGATGCCAATCCTGAGCGGTCCATTTGGCGAGTTGTTGAGCCCATCTGTACCACGCTGCTTGGTGTCGTGGTCCAAAGATGGACCTCGCCATGGATGTCGGGAGTGAAGTTGCACATCATGCAGCCTATTGTGCACAGTTTGAGTCGTAACACAACGTCCTGTTGCTGCACGATAAGCATTATTCGACCACATGGCGTTGCAGTCAGGGTTCCTCCGAGCCATAATCCATAGGTATCGTTCATCCTCTGCAGTAGTAGCCCTTGGGTGGCCTGAGCGAGGCATGCCATCAACAGTTCCAGTCTCTATGTGTGTCCTCCATGTCTGTTCAACATCCCTTTGGTTCACTCCGAGACACCTGGACACTTCCCTTGTTCAGAGCCCTTCCTGGCACAAAGTAACAATGCGTACACGATCGAACTGCGGTATTGACTGTCTACGCATGGTTGAACTACAGACAACATGACCCGTGTACCTCCTCCTGGTGTAAAAACTGGAACCGATCGGCTTTCGGATTTCCTCCATCTAAAAGACGCTGCTCATGCATGGTTGTTTACATCTTCGGGCGGGGTTAGTGACATCTCCAAACAGTCAAAGGGACTGTGTCTGTGATACAATATCCACAGCCAATGTCTATCTTCAGGAGTTCTGAGAACTGGCGTGATGCAAGATGACTCATTCAGTGAGCAGAATTCGTTTTGCCATACCACAGATATGCTTGAAATGTTTTTGTGCTACTGTATGAAAGCACTGTAGGTCTTTTGTAAAGGCCTGTTTTCACCAGTCATATTACAAAAACTCTTACCACAGCTATTATGATGGGTTTCCAATTTTCATATGCACAGGAAAAAGAAACAGCATATTTACATAGAAACTAGTTGGGTGTGTAGTTTGTTTCAGTGGCAATCAGTTGAAGTAACACTGCAGCGGAAAATAAATGGAAAAGTTTAATTGCAGATGCTTTGGTGGCATGGTCTTTGGTCCTGGGAGCTCATGTTTTGAATGTGAGAGCAATGTACTATTTCAGTCGCAATCGCACAGGCAGAACCGAGCCATGGCTATGGGTGTGCATGTTTGGGTGTCTGTGTTTTCAGACATGTGTATTTGTGCCAGAGAGAGAGGGAGAGATCAGGAACTCGAAAGATAGTTTGACTACTGTTTTCTGCTGCGTATTTTTATGCACCACCCATCAGTCACCTATAAGGTAAGTGTCTCTTTTCCGTTATCTTATGTATTATTCCATACACACATTTCCATTGTTTTCATATTTTATGTATAACCTAGATTGTGAAGAAAGGATAATGATGAACGATGATAATATATTATTACATTAACAGAACTGATTTAGTCAGAAGCACTGTTTTAAGTCCATCTAATAATTTTACTCTACAAGAAATTTTTAAAAAAGAATAAAAATTTTGGTGAATAATATAAGGGACAAACTTATGTACTTACCTGATGTAAAGCCAAGTAGTATAAGGTTAATGTTACCAATGTTTTAAATACAAAAATGATTATTTAATGGAACTGAAAGCAAGTATGAATTGTGTCCAAATACCTTATATGAAGTAATGAATGTTCTTCTTCTGAGGTTCCTTTTTAAGCTTTGAGCTGGATTCCTTAGAAAATAGTAACACACTTATTCATTTGTATGGATCGACATGTGTGAGGTTACTGAAATTTTTCGGAATTTAATTCAGGAATTTTTCCTCGCTAGTCTGAGATCGACTGAGTGTATGACACTCGTGATCCAAATTATTTTCCCACTCGATTTCGTCTGACTGAGATGAACTGAGTTCATGCCATTTTCAGTAGCTTTCCATTAAGTCTGCATCATTAGTTTCTGGATTCACTGGCTTTTTGTCACTGAGGGTTGCGCTGTTTATTAAACATTAATACAGCTTGTAGGACACTGATCATCCGCACCAACAATACTGTTACAGTCTGAAAGGAAGTAAGTGTACATTATGTTACTTCTTCCCTAGATTCAACACATCTTTCATGTGCACATCGAAGCTAACTGCAGACCCTAGAACACAAGAGGTCAAAGAGCAATTTTAATAGGTTTGAGTAAATCAAAATTAAAGTTTGAAAAATTGTTTTTAGTGGAATAAACATGATAATTGTGTTTTTGTATTTCTAACTACTATCCAACTCTAGATGTTCAATATTGATTGAAACATTTCTTGATTTTCTTCACATTGAATTTTTAAATATTTTTTTAAGAAACAATGTGTGCACTTCCTTTAAGAAGGCATCACTTAGATCCCATTACTTCTAAAGAAATAGAAAGATAAATGACTGCAGTAACTTCATTAATTTCTTTTATTATTACCAAAAGTTTATGAAAACAACTTTAACTTAAGCTTTATGGTACACTAAAAAGTTCTTAAGTATAAGTTGAAACAAGGCTCCAGGAGTAGACAACATGCCATTAGAACTAATGACAGCCTTGGGAGAGCCAGGCCTACCAAAACTCTACCATCTATTGAGCAAGATGTATGAGAGATGCGAAATACCTTCAAACTTCTAGAAGAATATAATAATTCCAATCCCAAAGAAAGCAGATGTTGACAGATGTGAAAATTACTGATCTATCAGTTTAGTAAGCCACGGCTGGAAAACACTAACATGAATTCTTAACAGGCGAATGGAAAAACTGGTAGAAGCTGACCTCAGGGAATATCAATTTGGATTCTGTAGAAATGTTGGAACACGTGAGGCAATACTGACCCTACGACATATCTTAGAAAAGAGATTAAGGAAAGGCAAATCTATGTTTCTAGCATTTGTAGACTTAAAGAAAGCTTTTGACAATGTTGATTGGAATACTCTCTTTCAAATTCTAGGTGGCAGGGGTAAAATACAGGGAGCGAAAGGCTATTTACAATTTGTACAGAAACCAGATTGCAGTTACAAGGGTCGAGGGGCATGAAAGGCAAGCAATGGTTGGGAAGGGAGTGAGACAGGGTTCTAGCCTCTCCCCGATGATATTCAATCTGTATAATGAGCAAGCAGTAAAGGAAACAAAAGAAAAATTTGGAGTAGGAATTAAAATCCATGGAGAAGAAATAAAAACTTTGAGGTTTGCCGATGACATTGTAATTCTGTCAGAGACAGCAAATGACCTGAAAGAGCAGCTGAACGGAATGGACAGTGTCTTGAAAGGAGGATATAAGATGAACATCAACAAAAGCAAAACGAGGTTAATGAAATGTGGTTGAATTAAATCGGGTGATGCTGAGGGAATTAGATTAGGAAATGAGATACTTAAAGTATTAGATGAGTTTTGCTATTTGGGGAGCAAAATAAATGATGATGGTCAAAGTAGAGAGGATATAAAATGTAGACTGGCACTGGCAAGGAAAGCTTTTCTGAAGAAGAGGAAGTTTTTAACATCAAGTATAGATGTAAATGTCAGGAAGTCGTTTCTGAAAGTATTTGTATGGAGTGTAGCCATGTATGGAAATGAAACGCGGATGATAAATAGTTTCGACAAGAAGGGAATAGAAGCTTTCAAAATGTGTTGCTACAGAGAATGCTGAGGATTAGATAGGTAGATCATATAAGTAATGAGGAGGTATTGAATAGATTTGGAGAGAAGAGAAATTTTTCGCACAACTTGACTAGAAGAAGGGATCGGTTGGTAGGGCATATTCTGAGGCATCAAGGAATCACCAATTTAGTATTGGAGGGCAACGTGTAGGGTATAAATCGTAGAGGGAGACCAACTGATGATTAGATTAGATTAGATTAATACTAGTTCCATGGATCATGAATACGATATTTCGTAATGATGTGGAACGAGTCGAATTTTCCAATACATGACATAATTAGGTTAATTTAACAACATACTTAAGTTAATATAACAACTTTATTTTTTGTGTTTATTGTTTTTCTTTATTTTTTATTTTTATTTTTTTTATTTTTTTATTTATTTTTTAATATTTTTGTTTTTTTTCTTTTTTTTCTTAATTTATATCTAAAAATTCCTCTATGGAGTAGAAGGAGTTGTCATTCAGAAATTCTTTTAATTTCTTCTTAAATACTTGTTGGTTATCTGTCAGACTTTTGATACTATTTGGTAAGTGACCAAAGACTTTAGTGCCAGTATAATTCACCCCTTTCTGTGCCAAAGTTAGATTTAATCTTGAATAGTGAAGATCGTCCTTTCTCCTAGTATTGTAGTTATGCACACTGCTATTACTTTTGAATTGGGTTTGGTTGTTAATAACAAATTTCATAAGAGAGTATATATACTGAGAAGCTACTGTGAATATCCCTAGATCCTTAAATAAATGTCTGCAGGATGATCTTGGGTGGACTCCAGCTATTATTCTGATTACACGCTTTTGTGCAATAAATACTTTATTCCTCAGTGATGAATTACCCCAAAATATGATGCCATATGAAAGCAATGAGTGAAAATAGGCGTAGTAAGCTAATTTACTAAGATGTTTATCACCAAAATTTGCAATGACCCTTACTGCATAAGTAGCTGAACTCAAACGTTTCAGCAGATCATCAATGTGTTTCTTCCAATTTAATCTCTCATCAATGGACATACCTAAAAATTTGGAATATTCTACCTTAGCTATATGCTTCTGATTAAGGTCTATATTTATTAATGGCGTCATACCATTCACTGTACGGAACTGTATGTACTGTGTCTTATCAAAATTAAGTGAGAGTCCGTTTACAAGGAACCACTTAGTAATTTTCTGAAAGACAGTATTGACAATTTCATCAGTTAATTCTTGTTTCTCAGGTGTGATTACTATACTTGTATCATCAGCGAAGAGAACTAACTTTGCCTCTTCATGAATATAGAATGGCAAGTCATTAATATACACTCCTGGAAATTTAAATAAGAACACCGTGAATTCATTGTCCCAGGAAGGGGAAACTTTATTGACACATTCCTGGGGTCAGATACATCACATGATCACACTGACAGAACCACAGGCACATAGACACAGGCAACAGAGCATGCACAATGTCGGCACTAGTACAGTGTATATCCACCTTTCACAGCAATGCAGGCTGCTATTCTCCCATGGAGACGATCGTAGAGATGCTGGATGTAGTCCTGTGGAACGGCTTGCCATGCCATTTCCACCTGGCGCCTCAGTTGGACCAGCGTTCGTGCTGGACGTGCAGACCGCGTGAGACGACGCTTCATCCAGTCCCAAACATGCTCAATGGGGGACAGATCCGGAGATCTTGCTGGCCAGGGTAGTTGACTTACACCTTCTAGAGCACGTTGGGTGGCACAGGATACATGCGTACGTGCATTGTCCTGTTGGAACAGCAGGTTCCCTTGCCGGTCTAGGAATGGTAGAACGATGGGTTCGATGACGGTTTGGATGTACCGTGCACTATTCAGTGTCCCCTCGACGATCACCAGTGGTGTACGGCCAGTGTAGGAGTTCGCTCCCCACACCATGAGGCCGGGTGTTGGCCCTGTGTGCCTCGGTCGTATGCAGTCCTGATTGTGGCGCTCACCTGCACGGCGCCAAACACGCATACGACCATCATTGGCACCAAGGCAGAAGCGACTCTCATCGCTGAAGACGACACGTCTCCATTCGTCCCTCCATTCACGCCTGTCGCGACACCACTGGAGGCGGGCTGCACGATGTTGGGGCGTGAACGGAAGACGGCCTAACAGTGTGCGGGACCGTAGCCCAGCTTCATGGAGACGGTTGCGAATGGTCCTCGCCGATACCCCAGGAGCAATAGTGTCCCTAATTTGCTGGGAAGTGGCGGTGCGGTCCCCTACGGCACTGCGTAGGATCCTACGGTCTTGGCGTGCATCCGTGCGTCGCTGCGGTCCGGTCCCAGGTCAATGGGCACGTGCACCTTCCGCCGACCACTGGCGACAACATCGATGTACTGTGGAGACCTCACGCCCCACGTGTTGAGCAATTCGGCGGTACGCCCACCCGGCCTCCCGCATGCCCACTATACGCCCTCGCTCAAAGTCCGTCAACTGCACATACGGTTCACGTCCACGCTGTCGCGGCATGCTACCAGTGTTAAAGACTGCGATGGAGCTCCGTATGCCACGGCAAACTGGCTGACACTGACGGCAGCGGTGCACAAATGCTGCGCAGCTAGAGCCATTCGACGGCCAGCACCGCGGTTCCTGGTGTGTCCGCTGTGCCGTGCGTGTGATCATTGGTTGTACAGCCCTCTCGCAGTGTCCGGAGCAAGCACGGTGGGTCTGACACACCGGTGTCAATGTGTTCTTTTTTCCATTTCCAGGAGTGTATAATAAGAACAACAAAGGACCCAAGACTGACCCTTGTGGAACCCCATCCTTGATAGTTCCCCAGTTTGAGGAATGTGCTGATCATTGCATGTTACGAGAACTACTTATTTCAACTTTCTGCACTCTTCCAGTTAGGTACGAATTAAACCATTTGTGCACTGTCCCACTCATGCCACAATACTTGAGCTTGTCTAGCAGAATTTCATGATTTACACAATCAAAAGCCTTTGAGAGATCACAAAAAATCCCAATGGGTGGTGTTCGGTTATTCAGATCATTCAAAATTTGACTGGTGAAAGCATATATGGCATTTTCTGTTGAAAAACCTTTCTGGAAACGAAACTGACATTTTGTTAGTACTTCATTTTTACAGATATGTGAAGCTACTCTTGAATACATTACTTTCTCAAAAATTTTGGATAAAGCTGTTAGAAGGGAGATTGGATGGTTATTGTTGACATCAGATCTATCCCCCTTTTTATGCAAAGGTATAACAACAGCATATTTCAGTCTATCAGGGAAAATGCCCTGTTCCAGAGAGCTATTACGCAGGTGGCTGAGAATCTTACTTATCTGTTGAGAACAAGCTTTTAGTATTTTGCTGGAAATGCCATCAATTCCATGTGAGTTTTTGCTTTTAAGCAAGTTTATTATTTTCCTAATTTCAGAGGGAGAAGTGGGTCAGATTTCAATTGTATCAAATTGCATAGGTATGGCCTCTTCCATTAACAGCCTAGCATCTTCTAATGAACACCTGGATCCTACTATATCCACAACATTTAGAAAATGATTATTAAATATATTTTCAACTTCGGACTTTTTGTTCGTAAAGTTTTCATTCAATTTGATGGTAATACTGTCTTACTCTGCTCTAGGTTGACCTGTTTCTCTTTAAATAATATTCCAAATTGTTTTAATTTTATTATCAGAGTTGCTGATTTCAGACATGATACACATACTCCTGGATTTTTTAATAACATTTCTTAATATAACACAGTAGTTTTTATAATTTTTGATAGTTTCTGGGTCACTACTCTTTCTTGCTGTCAGATACATTTCCCTTTTCCGGTTACAAGATATTTTTATACCCTTAGTAAGCCATGGTTTGTTACAAGGTTTCTTACGAGTATATTTAACTATTTTCTTGGGGAAGCAGTTTTCAAATGCATTTACAAAAATGTCATGAAATAAATTATATTTTAAATTGGCATCAGGTTCACGGTACACTTCATCCCAGTCTAACTGCTGTAGGCTTTCCCTGAAATTTGCAATTGTTAAATCGTTGACTGAATGTACTACTTTGGAGGACTGTTTAGTATTGCTGAATGGAGCTATGTCATATATTGTAACTAGCTGTGCACCATGATCAGAAAGACCATTCTCAACAGGCTGAGCATTTATCTTGTTAAACTTGTCTTGGTCTATAAAGAAGTTATCTATCAGTGAGCTGCTATCCTTTACCACCCGAGTAGGAAAATCAATAACGGGTGTCAAAATGAAAGAACCAAGTAATACTTCAAGGTCATTTTTCCTATTACCCTCTTTCAGAGAATCTACATTGAAGTCCCCACAAATAATAATTTGCTTCCCCCTGTCTGACAGATAGCACAACAAGGAGTCCAAATTTTTCAGAAATAGATGAAAATTTCCTGATGGGGACCTATATACAGTTACAATTATAAATGTGCCTTTATTTAATTTAAGCTCACAGGCACATGCTTCTATATGTTTCTCTACACAAAACTTTTTTGTTTCTATACTTTTTGCACAATGATAACTTTTGACATATATGGCAACTCCTCCTTTCTCCATATTTTCTCTCATTACATGTGCAGAGAACTTATAACCACTTACATTTACCTTATCCATATCAGTAACAATGTGATGCTCGGACAGGCATAGTATATCTATTTCATTCTTAGCTTCTAAATCTTCTAAACAAACCAGAAGCTCATCTACTTTATTCTTTAAACTCCCAATATTTTGATGAAATATACTTACATTATTTTTAATTATACTTTTATGAGAACCTTTCCTTATTCTAACATTTGCAGTACTCTCCTGTCTGAGTTTCTCATTGTGCTTAGGCCTAGTTCCTATACCAGTGGTCACATGGTATTCAGAGAGGCAGATTATGTCAATTGGGTTGGGTGACTTTAATTCATCAATGCAATTACCTAGGACTGAGATACAACTTGGTGGAGACAAAATTTCTGGTGATTGGTGAAAATTTATAATTGATAGCTGTGATTGGTGATCGAATGTGCTAGAATTGTGCTGTTTAATTTCTTTCCTAAACTGAAGATTTGTTTCAATCCTGACCTCTCGTAGAACTTGACATCTTTCTGTCTTACCTATCCTAAACAGATTCAGAGGGATGTAGGTTGCAGTAGGTACTGGGAGATGTAGAGAGGAGCTTGCATAGGATAGAGTAGCATGGAGAGCTGCATCAAACCAGACTCAGGACAGAAGACCACAACAACATCTAGTATAAGACAGAAGTAAGACCTAATCACCAACGTCTGTATCATAAACATTGTAGGGTTCAGTTTCTTCTTCTTCAACAGGTGGTGGAAATTGTCAGGCAAGGGGCAGTTATTGTGAAGAACAGGGAAATGCGGGATGGGATGGCTACCAGTAAGGCGGTGGAAAGCTGACCAGTACCTTAAGGAGTTGACAGGGACAATGTTGTTGAAGCAAATGCATGTCTCGAGCAAGTCCCAGTGTTCCTTTGCTGTAAGGAGGTTCTGGATGTGTCATTATAATTGCAGGTGGTGGATGAGTGTATCTCAGTCATGGGTGTGAAGGAAGGAGCGGTAGAGCCTGCGGGATCCATAAAGAAGAAGGACAGCCTGTGGAGGAAGCGTAGGGGGGTGAGGATTGATGAGTTAACTATGGACATGGGCCTCCACAGCGTCAGTGATGGTCTTCTGAAGGAAGGAAGAGACATGGGTGATGTCAGTGGGATGGTGAAAGGTGAGGGTGTGGCTTTTGACCTGTGAGGCAAAGGATTCCCGGTAAGCATCGCAGTTGGCACATCAGTAGTTGTGGACAGACTGTGGAGGGCAGCTACATGGGGTGCTGCAGGGGGATCATGGGCAGAGGAGGTGGTGAGAAGGACAGGTAGGTGGTCAATACCAACAGGTTCGAGGATGTCCATGGCAATACGACCAAGGAGGTTGGGGGAAGCGAGGATAACATCTGGGGTGGAGTTACTTTCGGTCTGGGTGTGTTGTGGGAGAGGAGCAAAGTCACCATAGAGGGTGACAAGGAACTGATACACTGCCGAAGGGTGGCAGGGCCACGGCTGTGGATGTTTAGATCAGCGGCAATCACATAGATGGAGAAGGTACGACCAACATAGGAAATGAAGTAATTGGGGAGAGAAGCTGTGTGATGGATAGAGATAGTGGCACTGGTGATGGTGAGGGAGGGAAAAAAGTTGCTGAGGAGAAGGTGTTCAGTCAGATCACTGAGTAGGGATTGTGTCTGGAATGTGAGATGCTTGAAGTGGTCCATAGCGAACCTGCCTTGGGCGAGGGGAAGGGGATTGTCAGTGAGGTGAAGGAGATACAGAGAGGTGCAGACACATGGTGAGGTTGGAGGAAGGTTTCATTAAGGATGAAGGAGTGGACCTGCTACTGGGATAGGGTATGCATGAAAAGATATGGAATGTTAATTCTTTTTTGAACTGCAAATTCCTTAACATTTAATGTAAAGAGAGTGGAAGGACTAGACCCATACAGTGACCATGTCATTTCAACATATTTATTTGCATCATAGATAAATCATTAAGAGAATTACAATCACAAATGAGATAATAATTTCTTTAAGAAACAGCATTCACGCAAGCTTTACAAACTGCTTGTTATAAAAAACCACAAATGAATTAATCTCTTTAAACACATTTAAAAACGCGCCACTCAGGCCAATTTTACAAACTGGTTGTTATATGAAACCACAAGCGAATTAATCTCTTTGCAAACATTTAAAAAACCGCCACTATGGCCAAGTAAATCATTTAAAACAAACTTTACATCAAATAACCAGGAAATCAATTATTATTTACACATAGATTAAAAACCATCCCTCCCGCAAGAGATATTACCAAACAATTTTACAAGTTTATAGACAGCTTGATCAATAATAACCCAGTTATTTCCCCATCAAAATTGACATATGCCACTAAGGCTGAACTGCACCACAATTTTAGAAAACAGTTTCAATTAAGACACATTCTTCTAGAAATCCCTCAAAATTTAAAACATTTAACCCAGGCAACCTCGCAGAGCCACCACCAGTTTTAGAAAACTGCATCTTGTACAATAACTGAAACTTGAGATTGTGAGGCCCCAACTTGGCCACGAAAGGTGGAGGCGACTGAGTACTTATCTTCAAATTAAGATGTGGACTCCGTTTGTACTTCCACCCCATTCAGAACACCGAAATCGGAACCAAACAGCACAGTCGAGCTCAGGTAAAGTCCATCGCCTGTACACCCATCAGTAATTTAAAAGGGGAGGCTCTGCACTTCGGTGGCCCACTGCTTGCAATCTCTGAAACATAAATCAGAAGCGACAACAGGGAACCAAACAACCCTTCCTTCACCTTAATACTCAAACTTATAAAGAAAACTACTTCGATAAAATTGACAGTAATAAAACTGATTTCATTCCTTTAAGCAGAAAAACGTACATGAATGATGCAAATGGAACTGGCTCGTTAAAAGCCAAGCATCACATGGAGCACATTATGTGGGCCTGTAAGGTACCACACGGCAATCTGTAGACACGGAATGTAGATCGTTTGGTAAGGCTGCGCACACGTATCAGTGTTTTAGATACTTGCCAGCTGAAGTAAGAACAATACTATTAACGAGCGAAGCACACGCTTAATAAGGGGCATGAAATATCACATCACAGTCCTTGCAACACTTTGGCGCCTCAAGAGCAATCATCATTATATTTCACTAATTGTTGATAGGGCTTGAATTACTTAACTTGATGCCAGCTGCTGGGTCAATGTGGCAAAGAAACCAGATGCTGCTTAGTCCGATAGTAACAGCATGTTCCTTAACAGAAGCGAGAAAATGCATAGCTTCACGAGGTTGCCAAGAAGCCACAGCGCTGGCCCGCTGTTACTGACCCCAGTACAATCAAGCGTTAACTGCCACCCATACTCAGGCACACTGTGCTCGCTGACGTTTCTCCAACGTCTCGCTAATAAGCGCACTTCTGCATGCCATGCCTAACGTTGTTCCTCTCCTTCCACTAGGTACTGCCCGCTATATCCTCAGCCAGCCCAGGCTCCAAAGACAAACTTCTGCCAGAGTGAATCGATAGTGCCTAAGCCAACGATATCCTTGGCGCCAGCACCACAGGTCAAGGTATTTTTTGACAGGAAGGGAGCGAATGTTGAGGTAGAGGAGACGATACTGTTGACGCACCAGGAGGTGGGACAGAGGAAAAAATAGGGCAACGAGAGAGACGCTTACACGAGTGTGTCAAGGCGAGTGAAGATAAAGTGGGTGCCACAGTTTTTTTTTATTTATTGTTATTTTCATATCTTTACAATAAAGGTAGGCCAGCAGTTGCCTATATACACTGCTCTTCAGCAACAGTGAACAAATACTGGAAACAGAAAGACAGAAAAACAAAACAAGCAAGGTGGACAAAAATGGGAGACAGACATATTAAAATAAATGAAGCCATCCACAGGCGCACTGTTGGGAAAAAGAAATTTCATCATGATACACAACAAGGAAGAATGAGTTTACACACGTGAACAGAGGAGCACAAACGAGAGACATGAAGTACTGACATGAAAACATGCACGAGCACTGGCGACAATATCTGGTGCTCAAAGATGCACTGTTCACACACAAATCCTGGGGACCTCCCAAAGGAAAGAGGTGCAGGTAGGAGGGAGAGGGGGAAGTTGTTGATGCCAGTGGGAGAGGAGAAGGAATGGGGAGGGGAGAGTGTAGGGGGGTTATGGAAGTCAGAGGGACAGGAGGGAGGGAGGAAGAGAGGAGGGAGAGAAGGAAAAGAGGGGACCCTGGAGGAAAAGCACAGTGGGAGGAAGGGGAGGATCAAAGTTGGTAGGTGGGGTAGATGGGGGTATGAGGGCATCATCAGGGAGGGGGAGCTGGCGGAAGCCACCTTGGGCAAGGATATGGAGTGTGGAGAGATGGAGAGCGGGTGGGAGTACAGGCACAGCAGTGGATGGGGTGGGAAAGGATAGGAGAGACAAGTGGTTGAGGGGGATCAAGAGTGTGGGAGGTATAAAAGCTATGTATCCATTCAAGGAAAAGGCGTAGATGTGGGAAAGGACTTAAGTCATACAGGATCTGTGTGGGGGAGGGGAGGTGAATCCAATAAGCGAGACAGAGCACATGGCATCCCAGGATTTGAAGGGATTACTAGAAGGTAGGAGGGGCAGTGATCCAGGCAGGATGGGCATTACATAGGATAGGGTGGATGCGGGATTTATAGGTGAGGAGGATGGTGTAGGGGTCCAGACCCCATGTGCAGCTAGGAAGGACCTTGAGGAGGCGAAGTCGTAAGGGTGCCTTGGCTTGTATTGTCCGGATATAGGGGGGTCCAGTAGAGGCTACGGTCAAGGGTGACACCAAGGTACTTGAAGATGAGAGTGAGGTTCATAGGACAGCTGTAAGATAGTGACATAAGAATCAAGGGTGTGTAAGGAAGGGGTGGTGTTGCCTACAACGATCGCCTGGGTCTTGAAAGGATTGACCTTGAGCAGCCACTGGTTACACCAAGTGCTGAACTGGTCAAGATGGGATTGTAGAAGGTGCTGGGAGTGATGCAGGGAGGGGGCAAGGGCAAGAAAGGTGGTGTCATCAGCGTACTGGAGTAGGTGTAGGGCGGGTGAAAGTGGCGGCGTGTCTGCCATGTAAAGAAGATAGAGAAGAGGGGAGAGGACAGAAGCTTGGGGCATACTAGCAGTGGAGGGGTAGAAGGTGTACGAATCCATGTTATGGATGGTGACATAGGAAGGACGGTGGGAAAGAAAGGAGGCGATCAGATGGACATAGTAAATAGGAAATGTAAAGGTTTGGAGCTTGAAGAGGAGACTGGAATGCCATACACAGTCGTAAGCACGTTCAAGTTTGAGGGAGAGGAAGATCGCCGAGCGACGGGAGTTAAATTTTTCGTAGAGGAGGTGAGTGAGATGAAGGAGAATGTCATCGGCAGAGAAGGACGGCCGGAAGGCACATTGGGTAGCATGAAGGAGGCAGTGCTGGTGGATGCGTCATGTGAGGATGGATTCCAGGACCTTGCTGAAGACCGAAGTAAGGCTGATAGGACAGTAGGAGGAATGACGTTTCGCGGATTGTCGGATTTGAGGAAGATCAGGATCCGGGAGGTGTTCCACAGATCGGGGTAGAAGCCGATCGACAAGAGCACATTATAAAGTCTGACCAGAGTGGAGAGGAAGGAGGAGGGAGCTTCATGGAGGTGACGATAGGTAACACGGTCATGATCTGGAGCAGTGTTGCGTTTTCTGTGGAGTGTAGATATATCTTGAGTAGTCATTGGGGCATTGAGTTAGTGTGTAATGTTGCACAAGTACTGGAAGCCAGGGCAAGTGGAGGGGCAGAGGTGTCAGTTCTATAATGGACATCAGGGAAGAGGGAGTAATCAAACTGGGGATCGTCAGGGAGGGTAAAGATATCGGAGAGGTAAGAAGAAAAATGGTTGGCCTTACTGAGGTTATCAGGAAAGAAGTGGTCATCATGAAGGAGAGGGTAGTAGGGGGGATTTATATCCGGGAAGGTGGTGGAACTCTGACCAGTACTTAGACGAGTTGATAGGTAGGGTAGCATTAAGACGGGTGCATGTCTGTCGTCAATCCCTGCATTTCTTTGCCTCGAGCAAGTTTTGGACGTGTCATTGGAGTTGCCGGTGGTGTCATAGTGTGTCCCGGTCACATGTGTGAAGGAAGGCACGGTATAGACCGCAGGATTCATGGAGGAGGAGGACACCTTGTGGCAGTAAAGTGGGACGGTGTGGATGGACCACAACAGTAGGGATGTGGGCCCTCACAGCCTCACACAAAGTCTGCTGGAGAAAGGAGGCAGCATGGGTACAGTCAACTGGTTGGTGGTAGGCAAGAGGGTGGCTATCGATCCGATTAGTGAGGGTATCCTGGGAGGTATTCCAGTTTGCATGTGAGTAATCATGGTCATATTTTGGGGGAGGGTCGATGAAAGGGTCGGGACTGGGGTGACGACCGTCTGATATGGTGAAGAGGACAGGGAGATGGTCACGGCCAATAGGGTCGAAAACATCCACCGCTATGTGGCCAAGGAGGTTAAGGGGAGGCCATGATGACATTGGGATAGGTACTGGATTCGGGGAATGAGGTCACCTTGGAGGGTGGAAAGGAACTGATGACCAAATATGGATGTCGAGGTCAGCGGCAATCACGTAGGAGGAGAAGGTATAGTCGATGTAGGAAAGGAAGTCGAAATTAATAGGGGCAGAAGGGTGCACATAAATGGTGGAGCAGATAACGGTAAGGCCGGGGAAAAAGAAACTGAGGATCAACTGTTCCGTAGGCTCGAGAAGGAGGGGTTGGATCTGAATAGAGGTCTGGTGGTTGTGCCCAAAAGCTATTCTGCCAAGCGCTATCAGGAGGGGAATATCAGAGCGGTGAAGGAGGTAGGGCGATGTGTGGATGGGATGTTGGGGCTGGAGAAAGGTTTCGTTCAAAAGGAAGCCATCCGTGAGGTGGGTTGTGAGGGTGTGCATGAGGAGGTTCTTGTTAACAAGAAGGGAGCGGATTTTGTTGAACAAGATGCAGTGCTGTCATGCCCTGATAGGAGCTTAGATGATGGTGTTGAGACAGGGCAAGGTAAAGTGGGCTTGGTTATGGGAGTAAGTGGCACAGCTATTTAGGTGGAAAATGGACAGGCAGGGAGAGATATCTGTTGGAGGGTGTGAGGGCGCTGGAAAGGATGTACGTTTTGGAGGACGATGGTAAAGAACCTGATGATATCGTTGGCAGTGGGGGGGAGGACAAAGGGAGTTGCCAGGAGGGGTGGGGGCATCAAGAGGCCGGATGGGGATGGTGAGTTCAGGACTGGAGGGGTGGGGGGTCAGGCTTTGCACTTCTGGGAGTAGGTGGGGTGAGGAACTTTGCAGGAGGGGACTGGAGGTTGGGACACTGCCAGAGGAAGTGCACCTGTTTACAGTGCAGGCAGACAGGGGCCTGGAGGCACTCAGTTGTTAGGTGTGCATTGTAGCACAAACACCTCTGGCAGCAGATGGATTGGGGAGGGGAATGGGAGGGGTCAACTTTGTAGCAGCGATGAAACAGGAGGGCACACTCCTTTTGGAGAAGGTCTGTAGAGAGTGCGTGCTCAGAGAAACCCGCATGAGGCGGGTGGGGCCAGCAGGCATTGTGTATCTGGCGGATGGGACATACGTCCAGGTATTGGTGTGCCCTAAGCTCCACCAACACTTTCTCCTCAGTGATCATCGGACTAAGCTGAGTGATCAAGACAATGAGGGTAGGCAGGCGGTGTGGAGGTTGGGGCTGGCAGGAGGATGAAGTGGGCTGGGCAGGGGTGAGGGTGGCCTTGGGACCAAAGTGGATAATTGGGTTATTTTCAAGAATATCAGTGTGGAAGGTAGGGCTGGTGGATGTGATGAGGATGGAGACATGTTACGGGACGAGGAGGGAGACGGGGCCAGTAGGATAGTACTTATGGAGTAGGAGAGTGAGTTTGCGGGCTTCCAGGAGCTCAGTGTCAGGGTGGGAGAGGATGTAGGTATGGGAAAGTGGAGAAGAAGTGGTAGAAGAAGCTGGAGGGGGAGGGGTGAGATCATGAGATCTTCGGGTGGGGGTGAGGGAAGGGGACAAGGGTTTTCTTGGAGCTTGTGGATTGGCTGGGGGTGGTGTTGTGGCGTTTCTTTGGAGCACGGTGGGAGGCAGCTTGGAGGACAGGAGTTCCAGGCAGGTGGTGGGTGGTGGAAAGCCCTGTTGTTGTAGTTGGCAGTTGTGGCGATGGCGGTGTTGGTGGCAGAGAAGCTGCAGCATGTACTGTGGCCCGACATGCCACAACCCATCCTGGGGCTGCGGATGCAGGGATGGCAGGGGAAGGAGGAAGGGGAGGGAAGGAATCAGGCCGTGTACGGGGAGTAGGTGTGACTGCAAGGGTGGAAGGGAGAGTGAACGGAGTTGGGGTAGGAATGAACATGAGGGGTGGGATGGACATCGGAGGATTAGCCTGGGCACACCACGTAATGGTGGTACCTGAAGCAGAGGGAGAAGTGTAGATTACAAAGGTGGTGGGACTGGATGTGGTAGAAGAGACTGAAATGACAAAAGACAAAGATGAAGATGTACACAAAGACACAGATGATGACAATGCCCAGGAGGAGCCCATGGAGGAATGGTGCTGCTGGGCTGCAACAATGGCAGGGAGGGGGCCGATGCCCCTCCCTGCAGCTGCTGCGGCGGCGGTGGATGACGGTCTGGTGGGCTGGTGCAGGCTCGAAGAGACAGCAGTGGCAACAGCAGCGCAGCGAGCACCAGGAGACGGCTACACGGTGACTAGGCAGCGGCGGCGGCACCGAGCACTGGGAGGCGGTGGCGGTAGCAGCGAGCACCGAGAGGTGGCGACCAGAGGGCGGCGGCGAACTACGTGCGGAGAGGACCGGGGGGCGGGTAGCAGGCAGCAGTGATGGCGTGCAGACGGACGAAAAGACGACAGCACTGGCTGGAGCCCATTCAAATTGATGGTACACCCTGAGTGTAGCACAGGCAGTGTAATTCCTCGACTCGGAATTGAGAGAATCCAACCCTCGAATGGGTGGATGCCACAGACTCCGCCCATCTTTATGTTCCCTATGCATTACTGTTGTGTTCAAATAAAGTTCAAAAGTAACAAATGAGGGTTCCTAATTTGGAAATGAATGGATCATTGCTGCCATGATGGAATGTTAGTGGAGAATTATTAACACTGATTCATATGACAAAGGTGGTGGGACTGGATGTGGTAGAAGAGACTGAAATGACGAAAGACAAAGATGAAGATGTACACAAAGACACAGACGATGAAAATGCTCAGGAGGAGCCCATTGAGGAATGGTGCTGCTGGGATCGAGTTCCCTACAGCTACAAATCAATATCAACAGCTGATGGCTCCGAGCCATAGGGGAAGACAATGTCCTCACTTTCCAAGGCGACGTGCAGAGCTGCCATCTGTCGGAAGCGGCGAGCAACAGCACCGCTCAAGGTTCGTGTTAATTGTCTTTAGTACGCTGGCAAGAAGTTGTTGGCAGTAACAAACATGTACTTAGTGAAATCAGTTATTAATTTCTATTTTGTTAATGAAGTAGCTACAAACACTGGTGTTGAGTTAATAATTATGAAGAAAAATAGTTCATACCTGACCATGTGGACTAATGTGTTCTACATGTGTACGGCAACTCTGCAATTACCTAGCCTCATTTGAGGGTTGAACTCCCTCACTTCCTGATCGAGGACTCAAACTTCCCGGGGCTACACTCAGGGTGTATCTTTGACGTGGAAGAGCCCCAACCGTTGCTGTCGTGTTGTCGCCTGTCTGCACGCCGTCACTGCTGCCCGCCGTCCGGTCCTCGCCGCCGCCTGGAGCCTACCGGTGCTCACTGCAGCCCCATGCTCGTCGAAGCCCCCTGTTTTAGTTTCTTTTATACTCCTGCCACCCGTGGGCACTGCCTGCACCATGGACACCCCCACTACCACCATCATCTACACCTCCCCTTCACCTGCCCCACTGTATCATCATGGAGTGCTTCCTCTGGGATTAACCTGTCTCATCCACCTCCCCAACTCGTGGGCTCCTCCCCTTCTACCTCCTCATCATTCGTGTATCCCCACCTCTATAACACTCCTGCTCCTGCCCTTGCTACTGCCGCTGCTGCTGCCCCTGCTTCTGTACCCCTCCCACTCCTGTCGCCTGCCGAGACGACATTCCCCCTTCCCCTCCCTTCCCCCTGCAACTACCCATGCTTCCCCTGCCCGGGTCACTGCCCACCACACCACAGTCGCCGCCACGGAGCGCCCTACCCTCTCACCTGTTGCTACTGCTTCACAGGAGGGCCCTGCTTCCCACCATCTCCCCATCCATCCAGTCCCTCATCCCTCCTCCAAAACAAAACCCAACAAAAAATCTTCCAAATGGCCCAGTGGCGACCTCTCCTCTTTTCCCTCATCCAAAAAACAACTGCCCACCCCACCTCCCTCTGACCCCTCTGACTCCTCTCTCCCCTTTCCACACCCTTCCCACCTCAACCTCCTGGCTCGTGAACAGTATCATCTCCTCTACCTCAACATTCACTCCCTCTCTGCAAACAAAACTTCTTCATCAACATCCTATCCCAGCACCAGGTTGACTCCTTCATTCTTAATGAAACCTTCCTCCAACCCCACCATGTTGTCCGCACCTCCCCCTATCTCCTTCACAACACTGACAATCCCTTTCCCCTAGCCTCAGGTGGGGTCGCTATAGGCCACCAAAAGCATATTCCTGCCTGGCCACATCCCTTCTCAATGATCCAACTGAACACCTTCTCCTCAGCCTATTTTTTTCCTCCCTCACCATCACGTGTACCACTATCTATATCCGCCCTGCAGCTGCTATCCCCTTTGACTTTATTTCCAATGTTGACCATACCTTACCCATTTATGTGATCGCCGCTGACCTGAACATACACAGCCGTGACCCTGCCACCCTTCGGCAGTGACATCAGTTCCATGCCATCCTCCGTGGTGACTTTGTTCCTCTCCCACAGCACACCTGTCCTGAAAGTAACTCCCCCCCCTATGTTATCCTCGTTTCCCTCAGCCTCCTTGGTTGCATCGCTGTTGACATCCTTGATCTCGTTGGTATTGACCATCTCCCTGTCCTTCTCACCATCTCCTGTGCCTGTTCCACACCTGCAGCCACCCACCCAGCTGCCCCTCACAAGTCTGTCCATGACTGCCGCCATGCCAATTGGGATGCCTACCGGGAATCCATTGCCTTACAGTTTGAAAGCCACCCACTCACCTTTCACCACCTTGCTGACATCACCCATGCCTTCCATCAGAAGACAATCACTGATGTTGTGGAGGCACATGTCCCTATCAAAGTCGTCCACCCTCACCGCCCTACAATTCCTCCAGATGCCATCCTTCTGCATGAATCCCGCAGGCTCTATCACTCCTTCCTCTGCACCCATGACTGCGATACACTTACATGCCACTAGCAACTACAGCAACACATCTGGAACCTCCTTACAGCAAAGAAACGCCGGGACTGTCGCCAGACATGCACACGCCTCAACTCCACCCTCCCTGTCAACTATTCCAAGTACTGGTCAGCCTTCCACCACCTTACTAGTAGCCATCCCACCCCACATTACCCCATCCTCCATGCCAATCAACCCTTTCCTGACAACCTCAGTAAGGCTAACCATTTTGCTTCCCACCTCTCTGAGATCTTCTCTATTCCTGACGATCCCCATTTTGATTACTCCCTCTTCCCCACCATCCATGACTGCACTGACACCTTTATGTCCCCACTCGCCCCTAGCTTCCAGTACTTGGATCGGTTACCCCCATCAGACATCAACACTCCCATCACCACACAAGACATCACACTCGTCCTCGCTCCAAACGCAACACCGCCCCGGGTCATGATGGTGTCACCTACCGCCACCTCAAAGAATCCCCCCTCATTCCTTCCGACTGTCCTTGCTACCCAATACAACGTCCTCCTCTCCACTGGATTTTACTCCGACCTGTGGAAGACTTCCCATGTCCTGCTGTTCCCTAAACCTAACAAACCCACCTCTGATACCTCTTACTATCGTCTTATCTGCCTCACCTCCGTGTTCAGTAAGGTCTTCGAGGCCATCCTCTCTCACAATATTCACCACCACCTTAACCAACACCACGTCCTTCCCCTTACCCAAAGTGGCTTCCATCCTTCCTTCTCCACAAACAACCAGCTCTTTAACCTTACAAATCTTGTTTATCTCCAACTTGACTCCTGTCACTCCACTACCTTTGTTTCCCTTTATCTCCAGAACGCCTATAACCATGTTTGGCATCTTGGACTCCTCTTCAAACTCCAGACCTATGCTCTCCCCATCAACTTTGTCTGTCTCGTTGCTTCCCTCCTCTCCCATCTTCCCTCCTATGTGACTATCCACAATTCCAACTCCTGTACTTTCTATCCCTCTGCCGGCATGCCCCAAGGCTCTGCCCTTTCCCCTCTCCTCTATCTCCTGTATACTGCTGATATACCCAAACCTCCTCTACCTGTTCATCTTTCCGAGTTTGCTGATGACACCGCCTTCCTAGTCCTTTATCCTACCCTTCAAATGTCCCAACGTAATCTCCAAACCCACCTTGACCAATTCACCGCTTGATGCAGCCAGTGGTTCCTCCGTATCAACCCCTCCAAGACCCAGGCGATCATCATAGGCCGAACCACCCGCTCCTTCCGTCTCCATGATTTCTACCTCACCATTTATGGCCGTCCTATCCACCTCACTCCTACCCTCAAATACCGTGGCTGCAGCCTTGAACGCCACCTCACCTGAATTCCCCATCTCCTTACCATCCAAAACAAAGCTCACAACTGACTCTACCTCCTGAAACACCTGTCCAGCCAGACGTGGGTTCTGCATCCCTCCACCATCCTCCACACTGACAAATCCTTGATCAGCCCCATCCTCTATTATGCCAGCATTGCTTGGATTTCTGCCCCTCCCCAGTTCTATAAAGCCCTCCAAATCCTCGAACGCCATGCGCTCCGCCTCGCCTTCCACATCCGCCTTCCGCCCCCCAAGCGCATCCTCTACAACCTCTTCCCCTTCCCCCACCTTCTCCTTTGCCTTGAACACATCCACCCACTATATATTGTCTGCTTAATTTATCTCCCTCACCCCCTGGTGTCTCCCTTCGTCTCCACCCCCAACCCATTACCGCACCTTTACCCTTGTGTCTCCACACCCGCTGCCTCCTTTCCCAACGCAACTTCCACGATCTACCCCTCCCCGATGATGAAGTTCACCCTGACATCTACCCTTCTTACCAACTCTAACCCCAGCTTCCTGTCTCTTCCTCAGGGCTTCCTCTCCTCCCCCTCCCTACTCCTGAGCGGATTCCCCCTCCTACTCCCCCTCCCTCTGTTGTGCTCCCTTTCAGTGTCTCTGCACTTCCTCCTGCCTTGTCCTCCCTCTTCATCTCCTGCCGATCAGTCTGCCTCTTAGTGTACCCGTTGAGGCCCCTACTCTCTTCATCCTGTCGCCTCCCCTGCTGCCCCTTGCTCACCCCTCCTTTTACATCCTCTTTGACCTCACCCTTGACAGGTCCCACTTGGCAGTTTTATTCTTTATCATGTGTGCTCCAAGTGGGTTTTAAGTGTGTTGTTCTGGAGTGTTTTTATACTGTGGCCGACTTTTAACCTGTGTATGTGCATTCAGTTCTTCTTTGTGTTTTAAGAATCGCCACCAGCATTTTTTAACTTTTTGTTGAATTTTATAAATTGTTTCCCCCATGAACGTCTCCATGTCAGTGTATTTTTATCTCCATTTTCTCCCCTTACTCTGTTTTATGTTCCCCTTTTTTATCACCTTATATATGTAACATCATATTCTTGTTTTAGCTGTCATGTCACTTGGCTGAAGAGCGGCAGATTGTGCCACGCGGATTGTGCCACTGACAGCCCCCCTCCCCCCTGCTCATATGGGGCACGGGAAAGAAATCACAACAAAGAAAAAAAAATTACCTAGCGCAATGCGAAGCTTAATAACATCGTGTAATTTTTGGAGAACACGGATCAAGTGTGTATGATCCATGCTGGTGCGAAGAATGTAATCATATACTGTTCCGCTCGTCTCCATGAATGGTTTGCTGTCTGAATATCATTTTTAGCAGTGTTACACCTTCCCCTTCAGACGAATCGGCAGCTTTGTTTTAGAATATTGCAGAAACATGGACACACTACACATTTAACTCTTGTGTTAATTACTTTATCTGCCCACTGTAACATAACTGTAAACACTAATACTCGTTTTTAGGTTCTATGATGTTCACCAATTTGTTTGCTTGTATGTTAGTTAGTTTGTAGACTTGAATTACCTATGTTTGAAGCCTGCTTTGAAACTTACTTTTCTTGCTTACCTAAACTCGACGAGATCACTTTGTCAGCGAAAGAGATTGATTCGTACATACTGTGGACTGCTGTTGTTTTGTAATTGATTTCAGAAAGAATCAAAATCTTATAAATGAAATGCGGAGAAGTCGCTACTCTCCAAGATTGCATGTTACGTCACTCTGTGCTCTTGGCAACCAGGGTTGCTAATGTCTGCAGGAGGTGTCGCGGCAGAGGTGCCACAACCGGACACTCTTTGTAGTACGGACTACTGGCGAAAAATGGCAGCCGCGTGCTGCAGAGAACAAAGAGAGCCAACGCCCCTCTGGTGGACATGTTTTGGGTAGCATTCATCGCACTCTAAGTGTGGAGAATGCTAAGTCATTGTGACGCAAATAACCTAAATCGACTACATGAATATGTGTATCGATCTTTGCAGTTGTACCAATAACGTCAAAGCTAAATGTAAATCTATCTATATCCGGAGCCCGCTCCAGCTACTGCCAGATCTGGGTGCTGACGAAGTCCTCTCCATTTGGCTCGGTCCTCACAACACTTTTCTTCCTCACCTGCTGCCAAGTCACATCCTCCGGCAGTGTCCTAACCTCGATTCCACCCCCCCCCCCCACCACAACCTTCAACACCTGTTGCCTTCCTCACACCACCTACTCCCAAAAATGTAATGCCCGGCCCCTTCCTTTCTCTTCCAAACCCACTGTCCCCGTCCATCCCATTGATAATCCCACCCCTCCCTAGCTGACCATTCTGTCTTTCACATCAGCACCTCTGCCACCTACTCCCATAACCTATCCCACTTTACCTTCTCCTGTCTTGGCACACTCATTTAAACCCCATCATGGCGCGGCAGCAATGTATCTTGTTCAACAATATCCGCTCCCTTCCCGTTAATAAAAACCTCCTTATGCATACCCCAATGACCCCCCATGTGGATACCTTCCTCCTGAATGAAACCTTTCTCCAGCCCCAACATCCCATAGACGTCACCTTACCTCCTTCACCCCCCCGATAATCCCCTCGCCATCGCGCGTGCCAGGGTAGCCATTGACCGCCACAGCCACATCCCTGTTCGGCTCCAACCTCTCCTTCCCGACCCCATGTAACACCTTATCCTGGGAGGACCGGGCGTAAGTCATGCTTGGGTAGCTCAGTTATTAGAGCACCTTCCCGCAAAAGGGAAAGGTCCTGAGTTTGAATCTCGGCCCAGCACACAGTTTTAATCTGCCAGGAAGTTTCATATCGGCCCACACTCTGCTGCAGAGTGAAAATCTCATTCAATCTTATCTTCAGTCTCTTCTTCCCTGGCCCTACTATTTGCTGCACCACCATCTATGTCCACCCCTCTGCCCCTATCCCTTACAACCTCCTTTCGCACAGTACCTTCTCCTCTAATGTGTTTGCTGCCGACCTCAACATCCATAGTCGTTCCGCCACCCAGCTACGGCGGTGGTCTCGGTTCCTCTCCACCCTCCCTAAATCCAATACCACTCCCGATGACGTCCTGGCCTCAGCTAACCTCCTTGGCTGCATAGCAGTGGACGTCCTGTACCCTATTGGCAATGTCCTTCTCACCATATCGGACGGTCATCATCCCTGTCCCGACCCTCGCATCGATGCTCACCCGAAGTATATCCACGACTATTCCCGTGCCAACTGGAATGCCCACCGGGATACCCTCACTATTCAGATCGATAGCCACTCCCTCGCCTACCGCCACCCAGATGACATTACCCGTGCCTCCTCCTTTCTCCAGCTGACCATATCTGAGATCATGGAGGCCCACATCCCTACTGTCGCCATCCATTCACACCGTCACACTTTACCCCAAAAGGCAGTCCTATTCCTCCATAAACCCCGCTGCTCTACCATGGCTTCCTTCACACGCGTGACTGGGACACGCTACAATGCTACCGGCAAATCCAACGACACGTCCAAACTTGCTTACGGCCAAAAAACGCCAGGACAGGTGACTCACATGTACCAGTCTTAAAGCTACCCTACCTATCAACTTGCCTAAGTACTGATCAGACCACCGCCGCCTTACAGGATTTAAACCCCGCCCCCCATGCTACCCTCTCCTTTCCAGATAAAATTAGTAAGGCTTCTTACTCTCCAATGTCTTTACCTTCCTTTACGATCCCCAGTTCAATTACTCCCTCTTCCCTGACATCCTCAATCGAAGTGACACCTCTGCCCATCCACTCGATCCTTGCTTCCAGTACTTGCAGAACATTACAAACACCGAACTCAATGCCCCAATCACTACTCAAGATAACATCTCTACTCTCCACATGAAACTCAACACCACTCCCAGTCACAACTATTACCTATTGTCATCTCCGTGAAGCTCCCTCATCCTTCCTCCCCACCCTGGCCAGACTTTATAATGTGCTCTTGTCCACCAGCTTCTACCCCAACCTGTGGAAAACCTCCAGGATCCTGATGTTCCTCAAACCACAAAAAAACCGCTATCCGCTGTCTCCTCCTACCATCCCGTCAGCCTTACCTCGGTCCTGGAATCCATCCTTATGTGACGCATCCACCAGTATCTCCACCAGAACCGCCTCCTTCCGGATACCCAATGTGGCTTTCGAACCTCCGTCTGTGCCAGTGACCTTCTCCTTCACCTCACTCACCTCCTCTCCGAACAACTCAATTCCCATCGCTCTGCCATCTTCCTCTCCCTCAGCCGCGAACGTGCCTACAACCGTGTATGGTGTTCTGGTCTCACCTTCAAGCTCCAAACTGTCGCCCTTCCTATTAACTACGTCTGTCTGATCACCTTCTCTCTTTCCCACATCCTTCCTGTGTCACTATCCATAACACGAATTCCTACACCCTCTACTCTTCCACCAGTGGGCCCCAAGGTTCCATTCTCACCCCTCTCCTCTGCCTTCTATATAAGGCGGCAATGCCACTGCCTTCACCCCACATCCACCTTCTTCAGTAAGCTCATGACACTGCCTTCCTTCCTCCTTCCTTGCCCTTGACCCCACCCTGCAGCGCTCCCAGCACCTTCCGCAATCCCATATTGAGCATTTCAACAGTTGGTGTAACCAGTGGCTGCTCAAAGTCAATCCTTCCAAAGCTCAGGCAATCATTGTAGGCAAAACCACCCCTTCCTTCTGCCCCCTCGATTTTTATGTCACCATGTATGGCCATCCTTTTCACCTCATCCCCACCCTCAGGTACCTTGGTGTCCCCCTTGACCATTGCCTTTCCTAGTCCTCTCATCTCTGGACAATCCAAGGCAAGTCACGCTCCCAACTCCGCCTCCTCAAACTCCTTTCTGGCCATTCATGGCGTCTGAACCCCTCCACCATCCTCCACACTTATAAATTCCTCATCTGCCACATCCTCTGCTATGCCCATCCCGCCTGGATCTCCGCCCCTCCCAACTACTATAAGTCCCTCCAAATCCTTGATATGCATGCACTCTTACTCGCCTATTGCATCCGTCTCCCATCGTCCACGTGGATCCTATACGACTTGATTCCCTTCTTGCATCTTCTCCTTTTCCTCAAACGAATACAGATCCTTTACATCTCCTGCAAGCTCAATCCCCCACACCTGCTTGTCTCCCCCATCCTCGCCCATCCCAGCCCACTGCCGCACCTTTATTCTTGCATCCCACCTGCTCTCCATCTTCACACCCTCCATAACCTTTCCCTAGGTGGCTTCCGCCAACTCCCCTTCTCTGATAATTTCCTTGTCCCGTCCATATACCCCTCCTACTAGATCTGACTCTCCCCTCCCATTCCCCCTTTCCCCCCCAAGGATCCCTCTCTCCCTCCTCACCTTCCTTTACCCCCTCCTCTCTCCCACATCTCCCACTCCCACCCCTCTCCCTGGGCTTCCAACCTGTCCCCTCTCTCCTCCCGCCAGCTTACCCTTCCTTCTCCCACTGGCTCCAAACCGTTCCTTCCCGCCATCCTACCTTTCCCTCTGACATGGGGGCAGGCCCCCCTTTGGTCAGTGTGAGTGCTTCACCAATGATCGTCGCCAGTGTTTTCCTTGTGTCAGTGTCTCTCCATTTGTGTACAGTGTCTTCATCAGTGTTTCTCTACTACAAGCGCATCTCCACCTGGCTGCCTACATCTGTTCAACTGGGGCCACCCTTCATGTACAGCGCCTTCTGTTGAACGAATTCTGATTTCTTGTTCAGTGTTCATCATGTGCTTACCATGTTTTTTGTTTTTCTATGTTTTCCATGTATATATGTTGTGTTTTTTGGCCAAAGAGTGGCGTATATAGGACACTGCCAGCGTGCCTCAGCTGAGGCATGAAATACCAATAAAGGAAAAAAAAGCCAGGTCACTCCTCTTCTTTCCACGGATATTCTCACTCTCATTTTCGACCGTGTTCTTGGACAACCTCTAGGCCTTTTTCTATCTATCTTTAGTTCTTTCATAATTTTGTAGAGTCTCTGCCCACACATCCTCTAAACATCCCCATACCATCTTAATCTCTTTTTCTTTTTTCAATTTCTTCTCTCATACTTTCTTGTTTAAGTCCACCCCAACAACTCGCTCCGCCCTCCCCCTACCGCAGAGGACATCATCCGTTTCATCACCACTGTGCTAAAAACATCCACCCCTTCCAGCGCTCCCACACCCTTCCCCAAATCACCCTCGCTACCCATTCCATCTTCCATCTTACCACCTATGCCACTTACTCCCACAACCAGGCCCACTTCCGCTTCACCCCCTCACTACCCTCGTCTAACTCTCCCCTCCCATGGTGCGACAACACTACAGTATCCTGTACCATAATGTCTGCTCTCTGCCCACTCACAAACACCTCTTCCTCCACAACCTCCATCAGCAACACGTGGATACCTTCATCTTAAATGAAACCTTCCTTCAATCCCGTATCTCCATCTCCACAACTTCTTACATGCTTCACCACACTGATAACCCATACCCTCTAGTGCCTGGTGGGGTTGCTATAGGCCAACTGAAGCTCCTCCCTGAAAATCAATCTTTCCAAGACCAAGGCAGTCATCGTAGGTCGTACCACTCACTGCTTCCGGCTCCTTGATTTTCCTCTTACCATCTGCACCCGTCCTGTCCACCTCTCCACTACTTTCACTACCTTGGACTTACATTACACCAAACATTTAATTCACAATTATTTTTCTGCAGAACTGGGAAAAGAGCTCAAAATTCCAATGTCATAGTTTACTAGAAATACTTCTTCAGAATTCACAATTGTCGTGCTAAAGCCCTTTGCAGAGTGATGCTGAAAGGCTTCAATCTCTAATGGACTTCTAGATGCTCTTAGTGAACTGGGTTGATTCATAATAATTACATGAAATTAGATTTGTTGCAATTTAAGAAGGAAAGCCATAATGAACAGAGAGGCAGTGTCTCTTAATATATTTTATCAAGATAATTGGTCTCGAGAGGTGTCATACGAACTTGCTCAGTAGTAGACAGTGGCAGTGTGCAGGGAGAGAGATGTCAGAAGTTTTATCAAGTCCCAGTCATTAAAATGCGGATATTGTTTTTCAGGGAGTGAAAGAAGCAAAGTGCCAGTTATCTGCAGTCTGGCCATTTAGCCACCAGACAGTTCATCAGTTCCTTCCACAAATAGCGTCCTTCTTGCATTGAAGAGTGGGAAGGGGTTCCTGTACTTTTGGTTCCATCTCATTTACTACATCATTTACAACTTCCAACAAAATCTGTCCTCCTCCTTTCACTTCACCCCACTTTGTGCAGAAAATGGCTGAAATAGCTCAGTTCCTGTACCACATCTCTGTATAATGCAAAACTTCCTGATTTCTTTCTGTTACATAACACCAAACCAATTCAGCTTGTTGGCTCCATGTATAAAGGAACAATCCTCATGAGTGTGGGAGTGTGGGAGTGTAACACTTCTCGATGGATGATCATTTCTCTACATTACAATTTTAAATTTTTGACTGCTTACTTCACCCAGAGAAGCCCATTGTAAAGAAAAATATTTGGTACTCACTAGTTACCTTATTGGTGTATACTTTTTCTATAGGTTGACTCTTACAAAAAAAGGTAGCAACCAGCCGATTTTTTCAAGACAGTTTATTGATTTAACCAGCGCCATTACTGGTTTCGAAAATTACAGTTTCATCTTCAGATGGTTAGTTCACATTAAGATACATTTTACGTTAGCTTTCATCTTTTGTTTTTCTCAAATGAAAGCTAATATACGATGTATCTTAATATGAACTAGATGTCTGAAGGTGATCCTGTATCGTTAAAATCCAATAATGACGCTCTTTATATAAATAATTAGCAATGTGAAAAGCTGCTGGTTGCCGTTATCTTCTTTGTAAGAGTGGGGGGGTCATTCAATGTGAAAACATGCAACAATTCAAAGATTTGTAACCCTCTATCTCAGATTTTCACAAAACTTTGCACATTTGCTTATACTTATAACGAAGGAGCTTCTGCAAAATATTTTTATCTCAAACTACGACTTTATTTTACATCGAATTTTCAATGCAGTGATATTCTGATAACTGGGCTGTGCAAGAATGTCAGTGCACATTGGTACTTATCTAAATTAATGGCCATCACTCACGTGTTTAAGAAGCTTTTGATTTGCAATTTTTTCATAAGTTAGGAAAAGCACATACTAAAGACATGTAATTATTTTAACAATAAAGCTACAAAAGAATTTTTTGAAAAATATTAATGTTTCAATTTCAGAAAAACTGCAAGGATGCGGAAAAATGCTTATATCTCATTTCTCCAACCTGATGGGAACCCTGATTTTGGCCTTAAATAATCCCCTAGCTTTCTAATAAAACAAAAATTGTAATGGGTCTTATGCTAATTGATACACACATGGAATTCTAAATACTTTTTTCTGTGATGGAATAGGGAAGTACATCCTCTCACTGTCTCACTGCCTCAGATGCAAGGGTATCAAATTAGCATTCTTAAATATAGCTCATTCTAGACATGCAAGTTAACTTCAAGTGCAAAAACTTATTTCCTTTCATTTGACTAATTCAGTAATTTATTAAAGAACATAATTTGTGTGTTCAGCCAATCATCTGCTCACAGTGATAAAAAAGTGTTCTTAGAAAGCAGTAGCTTGTTTGAAACATTTATAGGCATGAAAACAATGCAACACTTCCTGAAATTCATTGTTGAATATAACTGGTATGCAACAATTAGTCTATTTGACCGCAGCTACTCTTTTTCTTTATGTGATACCGATTATTAGCGATGCAACCTTATCATTCCACTTGTATAAAGTATGTCTTAAGCGAATTGTGATAGAAAATGTGAATTCTCACAGAGTTGGATAATTACTAAAAACACCATGTCATTTGACCACCTATACCTTACTAAAAACTCTAGAAAAAGTAGAAGAGCTGAATGAAGACTGACATTTGATATTGCTGCAAACCACTATAAGCTTTCCACAAGATCAAGAAAGTCCTACTATATGTGGACATCATTGGTACTGTTACTTAAAAGTTTTTGAAAGTTTTTTTTTGTGATCCTTTCAAAAAACACAGACAAACGGTTAAAAATATTTGAGATCAGTATGCTTGTCTTTGTCTAAAACATTAAGTACTGAAAGAATCTACACAAAATGAAGCCATAAACTGTGCACATGTCGTAAGATTTGTGAACTGAAAACTGACATCAGTTATAGAAATAAAAGTGATGCAGTATTGACCCATAGGTGACATTTCATGAATCAGTACTAAAATGTCTTTTAATCTAAAAGGTTAGGAGAGTAACTTCTTCTGAAAAGCCTTCCTCTTCTGAAAAGCCTTTCATTCAATGAAAATGCCCCACAATGAACATGCACTCATCCTCAACAAAATTCTTTTATAGCAGCTGTATATAATGATAGGCAGTACTTTGCATTTCTCAGAAATGTGTGTGATGAAGAAGGAGAGGTTGAACAACTTTATCACCACCAACTTGCACCAGCAGTGTCATTTTTTTGGACTGAGAAGGAAGACTCTTATTTTGTACCTTTGGAAAACATTTTATGTGATGTTTGTGTACCAAAATCAACATCATTACGCTGAGTGTATTACTTTAATTAAAAGATATGAAGTTAACAGAATATAACTTGTCACAGTAGAAAAAAAATACGGATATGCTCTTAAGAAGTTTCTTTGATAGTTTCAGGGATCTTCACTGCTGAACATGTACATTATAAATTAACATTAGTGTGGCTAGAATAATTGTTGTTTAAAGATGATAATTTGACCCCCTAATAGAGTTAACCCATGTAATTAAAATGTTTGATTTAAATTTATAACTTTTATCTCTGTATTTTCATGAGGCACTCTTGCTATAAGTTGTCAGTTTACATAATCTGATTTGAATGATCATGTGAACAATGGTGTATGTTAAATGAAACTGCTGCTTTTTTTCTTTAAAAGAAATATCAGAACTAAAAAAAATCTTGTAACAGCTGCCAGAAAGTGTTTTACATATTTAAAAATCAGTTTTTTGACCACAACAGCTTAAATTGATTTTCTATATTCCCACAAGAAAAGAATAGTTATTAATTTTTTTCCAATTAAGGTAAATTCCTTCGGCACATCTGGAAAAATATGACAGTGGTGTTGAAAAAAATATTTCTGTTATTATTATCATTGTTATTTTTGTCTGAAGTAATACAATCAAAATGACAAACTTCAGTTTCTGCATTTATGCTTGTAAAAAATTTCCATTTTTCCCCTCAGAGTATGTGAAGCATGTGGAGAAAATTTGCACTGACTATTGCCATGCAGAGTAACAAGTGGAAAAAGTATTGTGAAAATCTGGAGCAGTGGGTGTTAAGTATGGATGATTTTGTGGCTTAGAATGATTTTTTTTTTTCATCACAATAGAAAGTATTGTGATTTCACATTTATTTGTGTGTCCATTCGAAAAACATATTAATAATTTTATTTCATTACAATGCGTACTGTCTTGGAAATTATTAAGATCGATTGTAAATTCCCATCAGGCTTGGAGAAATGTCATATAAGTATTTTTCATGGTGTCTGTACTTCTTCTGGAAATTGGAAAGTGCCACATACTAAGTTTTTTGTATTTTTCTTTGTAACTTTACTGCTTAAATAATTACATGTCTGTTAAATATTTGCTTCTCTTAACTTATGAAAAGGATTCAAGATTGAAAGCTTCATAACCACCTGAGTTATGGACATTTATGTAGGTAAGTACCATTTTCCATTAACATTCTTGCAGAGCCCAGTTATCAGAATATTATTACATTTAAAATTCTATATAAAAAGTTTTTAGTCTGAGAGCAAAATGATTTTGCAGAAGTTGTTATAAGTATAAGTAAATGTGCAAAGTTTCATGAAAATCGGAAATGAGATGATTTGTGACATGACCAGCATTATTCAACATGTGATGACCCTGAATCTATATTTTGTACACAGCTTTAGGCTCAGAATGTCAGTAACTTTTTCTAGTTCATCTCATCCTTCATATTTTTCCACAATTTACACATCTGCAAAATATTACCTTCCATAAGAATGTAATAACTTATGCCATGAATATTGTAAAGTACTAAGAAAAATAATCAAAATTTGTTTTTTTGGGCTAACAATATGATTACAGTTTTCATTAAAAACGTACTATACATTCATAACATACATAATGTTCTAATGTCATCAGACATTACACTGCACATCTGTACATTTTATTATGATGTGAGACATTGAAAATTATTTACAAAAACAAATACATCTTGTAGTTTTTCAGAGTTCATTTACACAAAAATCCAAAGTATTTAGAAATAAGTACACAAAAAAATTCTTATTATGTTTCAACAGTTACAAGATTATCAAATTTTAAATATTAATTATGCAATGTATCAGTTTCTATACAAGACAGGCAAGACAATGTAACTAAAATTTAATACAGATTCAGATTAATAAGCACAAAGAACCTCAGATGGGACCTTTTTCCCTTCCAGGTGTGAATCCCAATGCCAATGTAGTACAGAACCGCAACAGATCTATTGGTACCACAGAAAACGTATGGCAAAAAGAAATGCAAGTTAATTTTCTAGATGGTATACACAAAATACGACTTTCCTTTGTTTTGCTTGACACTCAATGCAAAGAGGTGTTGTATAGTGGTTCGATTTTTCTTTCCCTTAAACCTCCTTTTAAGTTGAATGTATGAGTGCCAATTTATGAAGTTCTACAAATTTCCAAGAGATGGAACACACATGATACACACTTACTGGGTTAGTTTCCAATTTGTTAGAGGTCAAGGTAAAAGCTATTAAGGACTCATTTCCCTTGAGAAAAAAAGCATATTTACATTATTTCACATGGGCATACTTGACACTTATATCTCACAAACCAGGGTATCTAACTGCAGAAAATGGGAGTGCATTACATCTTATGATGACATGTTACATCATTTGTTGCTATGGAATTATTAAAACTTAACAGAGTACAGATTTTAGCAATATCCTTGCACGATGTTTTATTGGTTGTTGGGTAAGACACAAGTCATTGAAGGTCACTCATTCTATAGCAGGTGAAATGAAAGATGATAGAGACATTCACTGCTGAAAAGATATTTGTGTGTGGAATCGTAACATTTTTAGCATGTATAGGCAGTAGTGACAAGCAACTCATTTAGGAACACAATATATGTGTTGTACAGGCTTTCTTGTTGAGAAATTTAATCATCCATGCTTCAATCCATCACCAACATTTTCATTTTATAAGATCTCTATGATAGCAAGGAGGAGATGTTACAATAGGTTTCTCATAATAGGAATACACGGTATTACTTTACCCAAAAAACCACACACACAAATGGTGTTGAAACAATAAGCAAAGCAGACAGACAGAGAGAACATTGGCATGAGCTACTGACATTTTAGAAAGACATTACTAGGGTTATGGTCTTAGCAATAGTTTTCTCTCTAGTCTCATTCAATACTGTCAGAAAAATCCTACCATTAAAACATACAGCCAAGCTTAGCTTGCAGAGAGAGACACGAAATTGTGATGGTGAATCAGAGCAAGTAATAAGTTTGAGTATGTTGTGTGGAAGCTGTCGTGGAACATAGCTGTGTACTAAGCCCTCATTTCTTGATAAAAAAAAGAGTCAAGAGAGCCCTGTAAACATTACTAATCTCACTGATCTTTAGAATCCACGTGCATATATGTTAAAGCTTGCATTTCTCACCGTATTTCCACTATTTGTTCAACCCCTGTATTTCCCAACTTGTTCTGCTTTACGAGCACATGCCTTGTTCAGAATAAACAAAGGAGCCTGAATAAAGAGAAAAAAATCAAATCAAATAACCAATGGGGAGCTCCCCAGTAATATACATACTGCTATCTTCAACAGGCATACCTCTGTCTTCGTATGACATTGCTCACAATTTGGCATTCTTCGCTTCGTTGTTTTCCGTCCGTCAATAGCGAATTTTTAGATAAACCATACATAAAGTGTAGTTAGAATTGCCAGTCATTTTCCAGTAATGGGAACTTAGCACATGTGCACATGTGCCTGTTTTCTGTTACAATTGGACATCAATGTGTGTGCCTGTTTTACATTAAAACTGTTGGACATAAAACAGGTGCACATGTGGGTCGCTAACAGTAATATGAAATAGGCACTTACGCACAGGTGACATGACGTTTTCACTTCCCATTACTGGACCAGTACCATACTGAACTGTCAAACACTACACACAATGGGCGTCTTTTAGGTACAGTGTTATGGAAACTCTCACGGCAACAGTTGTGAGAGTTTTTACTATTGTATATTTACATGAAAATTTCTGAAAAATTTGATCCAGTTTTTTTACTAAGAACCATTCACAGTATTACTTCTCTTTTCTCAAACTTCCGTTATGACCATTGGTACCACTACGCTATGTATTTCTACAGTAACTCTGACAATGTTCATAGTGTGTGTTTGTAGTGTAGTGCAATAATAATAATAATAATAATAATAACAATTATTATTATTATTATTATTATTGCGATTATTATTATTTCTTTCCTTTCTAAGACGTTATTTCTGGTTAAAAATAGAACATGACCTGGACGTTGATGCAGCGTGACTTCCTTTTAACTGTACGGTATATGTTACATTGCATTTAGGAACTTTTGGGTAATTGAACATGTATCAATTATTACAGATTTCTGTAGTTGGATATATAAGTTTGGATGTAGCTGTATTGCATTGATGTACTGGTGGATATTGTGTGGTATGACTCCTGTAGTTCATAGTATAATTGGTATAATGTCAACTTTATCCTGATGCCACATATCCTTTACTTCCTCAGCCAGTTGGATGTATTTTTCAATTTTTTCTCCTGTTTTCTTCTGTATATTTGTTGTATTGGGTATGGACATTACGATTAGTTGTGTTAATTTCTTCTTTTTATTGGTGAGTATAATGTCACGTTTGTTATGTGCTGTTGTTTTATCTGTTATAATGGTTCTATCTATTCCTACTGTTTGTCTGTATCTTAGATATTTATAGGCATCTGTTTTTTCCATCGCTTCTATGCAGTCGCTGTGGTTATCCAACATGTTATCTTCTTGTTTAGTGTGTTTTCCCTTGACTATACTATTTTTCTTACATTTGTCTGTTCCAAAAGCCATATTTATATCATTGCTTCTGGGGTATTCTGTATTTGCTAGTATTGTACATCCGCTTGTGATGTGATCCACTGTTTCTATTTGTTGTTTGCAAAGTCTGCATTTATCTGTTGTGGTATTGGGATCTTTAATAATAGGCTTGCTGAAGTATCTGGTGTTTATTGTTTTATCCTGTATTGCAATCATGAATCCTTCAGTCTCACTGTATATATTGCCTTTTCTTAGTCATGTGTTGGATGCGTCTTGATCAATGTGTGGCTGAGTTAGATGATACGGGTGCTTGCCATGCTTGTAATTTCTGCTTCTTTTCATCACATTGCTCTATCGCTTTTTGTTTTGAGATTTTACACAACCTTTTTCGTTTTGTTTCTGACATTTCATTTCTTATAAATTGTGTTAGCTGTCCGATGTCTTTTCTCAGTTTTTCTATTCTGATCTGTAGCCTGTGTTGCCATGCTGGTTTTGTGGGTTTCTTCTGTGTGTTGGTTTGTTCTGATCTCTGCCTAGTGTGTATTTTTAGTGTAGCGAGTGCTCCTATATAAACCAGCAGTTGTAACCCTTCCATTGTTGTATTTTCATTTATTTTGTTGTGTATGATTGTGTTGATAGTTGTTATTTTTGTTTCGAGTTGTGAGTTATTTGGTGGTCTATGCAAGAATGGTCTAATGTCTGTATGTGTGTGTTTGTATTCTATATATGTCAACTGAAATTTTTCTTCTATATCTAACATGTGTGTCACTTCATGTTCTATTTGTACTTGTTCTGGTGGCTGTCTTAGGATTTCGTTTTCCTCTGATTGTTTAACTGACGTGTGTTGTTCTTTGTTTGTTTGCTCTGGGATGTTTGAGTCCATTACTGAATTTTCTCCTTCTTCTGATTGCATATTATTTTGTTCCAGTATCTGTTGTACTTGCTGTTTGATATTTTCTAATTCTGACTGGGGAGCCTGTTATTTTTTATTATTACACGAATCTGATCTTGCTAGTCGTTGTTCTGTTAAAAATTGTAATTCTGGGTATCTGGTAATAAATGTTGTGTATACTTGTGATCTGTATCCAGTTGTGTTAGTTCCTACGTTTGTTGCTTGGTAATAACAGAACATGAGGTGTCGGTTAACTTCATATGACCATCTCATCCTCTGTCTTTGTTTTCCTTCTAGAGTGGTTGCAGGAAGCATATCAGGCAAAACACCTCTGTTTGGATTTAAATCATTTGCTGTGTGGCTAGCAGTGTCGTTACCATTGTGGACGGGCATAGGGTTCAAGTGTCATCTCCAACCATGAACGCGCTTGTCCGAGGCTTCATTAGTTCAATCCTGAACCAACTAATCACACTAAAAGGCGGGTTAGCCCTATTAGTGGTTTGTTCTTTTCGTCGCCTTTTACTACTGGCGGAACGTACCGGAGCCCTATTCTTTTCCCGGGCCTCCACGGGTTTTATTATTATTATTATTGTTTCTTTCCTTTCTCAGACGTTATGTCTGGTCAAAAATGGAAAGTGATGCGGACCTTAATCAAGCGTGACTTCTTTTTAACTGTACTGTATATGTTATATTGTATTTAGGAACTTTCGGGTAATTGAACATGTATCAATAATTACGGATTTCTGCAGTTGTATATATAAGTTTGGATGTAGCTGTATTGCATTGATGTACTGGCGGATATTGTGTAGTATGACTCCTGTAGTTGATAGTATAATTGATATAATGTTAACTATATCCTGATGCCACATGTCCATTTCTTCCTCAGCCAGTTGGATGTATTTTTCAATCTTTTCTCCTGTTTTCTTTTGTATATTTGTTGTATTGGGTATGGATATTTCGATTAGTTGTGTTAATTTCTTCTTTTTATTGGTGAGTATGATGTCAGGTTTGTTATGTGGTGTTGTTTTATCTGTTACAATGGTTCTGTTCCAGTATAATTTGTATTCATCATTCTCCAGTACATTTTGTGGTGCATACTTGTATGTAGGAATGTGTTGTTTTATTAGTTTATGTCGTATGGTAAGTTGATGATGTATTATTTTTGCTACATTGTCATGTCTTCTGGGGTATTCCGTATTTGCTACTATTGTACATACGCTTGTGATGTGATCTAGAGTTTCTATTTGTTGTTTGCAAAGTCTGCATTTATCTTTTGTGTTATTGGGATCTTGAATAATATGCTTGCTGAAATATCTGGTGTTTATTGTTTGATCCTGTATTGCAATCATGAATCCTTACATCTCACTGTATATATTGCCTTTTCTTAGCCAAGTGTTGGATGCGTCTTGATCGATATGTGACTGTGTTAGATGATACGGGTGCTTGGCATGTAGTGTTTTCTTTTTCCAATTTACTTTCTTCATATCTGTTGATGTTATGTAATCTAAAGGGTTGTGGAAGTGGTTATGAAATTGCAGTGGTGTATCCGATGTATTTATATGAGTCATTGCTTTGTGTATTTTGCTAGTTTCTGCTCGTTCTATAAAGAATTTTCTTAAATTGTCTACCTGTCCATAATGTAGGTTTTTTATGTCAATAAATCCCCTTCCTCCTTCCTTTCTGCTTAATGTGAATCTTTCTGTTGCTGAATGTATGTGATGTATTCTATATTTGTGGCATTGTGATCGTGTAAGTGTATTGAGTGCTTCTAGGTCTGTGTTACTCCATTTCACTACCCCAAATAAATAGGTCAATATTAGTATGGCATAAGTATTTATAGCTTTTGTCTTGTTTCTTGCTGTCAATTCTGTTTTCAGTATTTTTGTTAGTCTTTGTCTATATTTTTCTTTTAGTTCTTCTTTAATATTTGTATTATCTCTTCCTATTTTTTGTCTGTATCCTAGATATTTATAGGCATCCGTTTTTTCCATCGCTTCTATGCAGTCGCTGTGGTTATCCAATATGTAATCTTCTTGTTTAGTGTGTTTTCCCTTGACTATGCTATTTTTCTTACATTTGTCTGTTCCAAAAGCCATACTTATATCATTGCTGAATCCTTCTGTTATCTGTAGTAATTGGTTGAGTTGTTGATTTGTTGATGCCAGTAGTTTTAGATCAGGCATGTATAGCAAATGTGTGATTTTGTGTGGGTATGTTCCAGTAATATTGTATCCATAATTTGTATTATTTAGCATGTTGGATAGTGGGTTCAGAGCCAGGCAGAACCAGAAAGGACTTAATGAGTCTCCTTGGTATATTCCACGCTTAATCTGTATTGGCTGTGATGTGATATTATTCGAATTTGTTTGGATATTAAGTGTGGTTTTCCAATTTTTCATTACTATGTTTAGGAACTGTATCAATTTAGGATCTACTTTGTATATTTCCAATATTTGTAGTAGCCATGAGTGGGGTACACTATCAAAAGCTTTTTGGTAATCAATGTATGCATTGCGTAGCGACCTTTGTTTGGTTTTAGCTTGATATGTCACTTCTGCATCTATTATCAGTTGGTCTTTACATCCTCGTGCTCCTTTGCAACAGCCTTTTTGTTCTTCATTTATAATTTTGTTCTGTGTTGCATGTGTCATTAATTTCTGTTTAATGACTGAAGTTCATATTTTGTATATTGTTGGTAGGCATGTTATGGGGCGATATTTAGCTGGGTTCGCTGTGTCTGCTTGATCTTTAGGTTCCAGATATGTTATTCCGTGTGTAAGTGTATCAGGGAATGTGTATGGGTCTGCAATGTAACTGTTAAATAATTTAGTTAGATGTGAATGTGTTGAGGTGAACTTCTTTAACCAGAAATTTGCTATTTTATCATTTCCAGGGGCTTTCCAATTGTGAGTAGAATTAATTGCTTGGGTGACTTCATGTTGCAAAATTATCACTTCAGGCATTTGTGGTATCATCTTGTATGTGTCTGTTTCTGCTTGTATCCATCGTGCATGCCTGTTATGTTGTACCGGGTTTGACCATATGTTGCTCCAGAAGTGTTCCATGTCTGTTATGTTTGGTGGATTGTTTATTTTAATGTGTGTGTTATCTATTGTCTGGTAAAATTTCTTTTGGTTTGTGTTGAATGTTTGGTTTTGTTTCCTTCTATTTTCACTTTTTTTGTATCTTCTGAGTCGTTTGGCTAATGCTTGTAATTTCTGCTTCTTTTCGTCAAATTGCTCTGTCGCTTCTTGTTGTGAGATTTTACCTAACCTTTTTCGTTTTTTTTCCGAGATTTCATTCCTTATAAATTGTGTTAGCTGTCCAATGTCTTTTCTCAGCTTTTCTATTTTGATCTGTAGCCTGTGTTGCCATGCTGGTTTTGTGGGTTTCTTCTGTGTGTTGGTTGGTTCTGATCTCTGCGTAGTGTGTATATTTAGTGTAGTGAGTGCTCCTATATAAACCAGTAGTTGTAACTCTTCCATAGTTGTGTTTTCATTTATTTTGTTGTGTATGATTGTGTTGATAGTTTTTATTGTTGTTTCGACTTGTGCGTTATTTGGTGGTCTATGCAAGAATGGTCTAATGTCTGTATTTGTGTCTTTGTATTCTATATATGTTAGCTGAAATTTTTCTTCTATATCTAACATCTGTGTCACTTCGTGTTCTATTTGTGCTTGTTCTGGTGGCTGTCTTAAGATTTCGTTTTCCTCTGATTGTTTAATTGGTGCGTGTTGTTCTTTGTTTGTTTGCTCTGGGATGTTTGAGTCCATTACTGAATTTTCTTCTTCTTCTGATTGCACATTATTTTGTTCCAGTATTTGTTGTACTTGTTGTTTGATGTTTTCTAATTCTGATTGGGGTATCCTGTTATTTTTTATTATTACACGGATCTGATCAGCTAGTCATTGTTCTGTTAAAAATTTTAATTCTGGGTATCTGGTAATAAATGTTGTGTATACTTGTGATCGGTATCCAATTGTGTTGGTTCCTAGGTTTGTTGCTTGGTAATAACAGAACATGAGGTGTCGATTAACTTCATCTGACCATCTCATCCTCTGTCTTTGTTTTCCTTCTAGGGTGGTTGCAGGAAGCATATCCTGCAAAAGAACTCTATTTGGATTTAAATCATTTTCCAGTTGGCTAGCAGTGCCGTTACCATTGTGGGCGGGCATAGGGTTCAAGCGTCATCCCCGACCATGACGGCGCTTGTCCGAGGCTTCTTTAGTTCCGTCCTGAACCAACTAATCACACTAAAAGGGGGGTTAGCCCTATTAGTAGTTTGTTCTTTTCATCGCCTTTTACGACTGGCAGAACATACCGGAGGCCTATTCTTTTCCCAGGCCTCCACGGGGATTATTATTATTATTATAAGAAATATAGAAGAGCTTTTTGTACTTCCAATATTGCTTCCTGCTACCAATACTCTTTAACACAATACGGAAGGATCAGTAGCAGCACAATTAGCACACAGTTGGATATCTACTTCCACTATTGATGGCAAAGTATATTGATGAGGGTATGGCAAGTGGTCTATTCATGACTTTCACTTTGGTTGGGAAGTCCTTCCATTTTTAAAGTAAGATGTGCAATTGCCATACTACTGTGTTTACATAACTTGATTCACCCCAACCACACTTTTTAATGTGAAACTGAAAAAAATCTTCCAATGTAAGTGATAGTTGAAGACACTTGACTCACCATATTCTATCCATCCATTTCATTTTGGCTATCATCTAGCAAATCACCAATTTTTGCAGTTGCTGAATTCTTTTACATTTTTATTTTGCCAAACAAACTAAAATTTAATTATGTGAAGCTCTTGTTAGCATAGACTAAGATTATTCACATACTAATTGCAGACCAGCTCCAATTTTACATAATACAGTTAAATCTATATGAACATCCAGAAAAGCATATTAAGGCAAATACCAGTACATGATTCACAAATTCTGTCTCCATTTAAATGAGTATTCCTACATTTTTGAAGATGATGTCGCTGTTAGGGGAAGAACGTTTTCTGTAGGGTTCAACAATCTTCCAATACATTCCACATTTTTAAGTGCCTCTGACACTTTTTTATTGTATCATTGTCACAACTGTGAGTGAGATTTATAATATTCCGACATGTCTCTCTTGCCTCTCGAAACAGAGATGAAGAATAATCTGATGGTTCGGGAATGTTATGGTCCTCATTCATTGCACCATTGCTTCTTGACTCCTCTTATTTGTGTATTACAGAATCAGTTTGTGAAATACAGCTGCCACTTGCACCATACCCATGTGTCCTAACTAGACAGATTGATGAGCTATTTCTGTATTTCTCATTTAGTTTGTCAAAACCCCATTCAGGATACAAAATGAAGATGGCACAAAAATATGTACATATATATTCATGCATTTGGTAATCTTCGCATGCACAACTTGCTTCTCCAAAGTTTGCAGTATACCTAAAACCTTTGAAGTGTCACATTTCACACAGAAAACACCCTCACTTATCACTGACACTGACTCTACTGAAGCTTTCCTCTGCAGAACAATATCGTTTCTACACGTGTTTTATAAATTCCTTGTGTCTTTCCATGCAAAAATGCAGGTAGATCTTCATTGTTCTTTCTAATAACAGAATTCATTTGGCAATACGTTTCGTGAGGCTAGGAATGAAACTAAACCTTAGCAACTCATGTTAATGTTTTGTCTATGACATAGTACAAAAAAGACTTTTTAACCTTCTTGTTCATTGTTTCAGAACCATGTGTGGTTCTAATATGGGCAAAGATGCCAATGTTCTCAAAAGCTCTCACCTACTTATCGGCAGCGGAGAGCCATTGATTTTTTAAATAAAGTAGATCGTTGGGGTTCCTATGAAAAACTTCATGAGCCTTTAACATTTCTAGATTCAATCTGAACTGTTCCTCAGATGGAGACACTGCAACATAATGCCACAAGTCCAGAACAGACCCCTTATCAGTTCCTACTGTTAGATTTCCTCCCTTCTTAACCCATCACCCCCAAGCCTGTTCCCTGTGAAATGAACACAAGTACACTTTTGAAAATGGAAACGTTTCTTTAATTGCTACAATCTCAGACTCCAAGAAATCAGTAACCCAGTAGGTGGAGTTGAAACCTGTATTCCACCTCTTGAAAAGATGTAGAGCTTCAGCAATTGAATTTGTATCTTCTACCTGAACAAAGAAATAAACCTATTACTAAATAACATCTGTTTGGTTTCACTGTAACAAAAAATAAAGGAATGTCATATTTTGCTGTTTTGTAGGTGACATGAAGCAGACATACATCTCCATATTTTTTCAAGATATCCTTCTGCCATGCATTCTCGTAACAACAGATCAATGGCTGTATTTCTCCGTCAACATCTCAAAAAGACCTGAAAAAAATATTGTCCCCTCTATATTCTCTTTTGCCACTCATTAATCTGCATTTGCAATTCATCTTCACATGCTTTTCTTCAGTTTTGTAAGGACCCTGTACACATGACTACATATTGTTAGATGTGTGAGGTAAATGTAGTGTTCTTATTATCTTGCTTGTGTGGTCCAGTGAAGGTTATGTTCACAAATCTTTCAAGGTGCAACTTTATTATTCTCACAGATGTAGTTCCATCTTTAAAAACATTAGCTATTTCCTCAGCTAGCAAGTGAAGTATGTCTCCACTGGCTTTTACACTTTCCGTACTGTGGGTACGGTGGTGTGGTGGTGACGCCCTCACATAAAAGCAAAGAACACTTTTAGGTTCATTGACCATCTCCAAAGCCAGTTTTAAACTGTGAACAACCTTTAACACAAAAATAATTATATGTAACAAGAGACATAACATATTAAGTACAAAGAGTTTGTGAAACAATAGACTATTTCTAGAACAAATGAAACAAAAACATCCAATTACAGTAAAGAAACCACATATTTACATTTTTTAATTTCACGTTCATTTATTGATTGAACAGAATAGCCTGGATACACTGTAACACATTTATTTGAAAAAGTATCAGTGCATTCATTCTTTTTCGTATCCATAATCAACAATCTCTTTCTTGCTGGGGTAACACAGTCAGCCTAAAAGTACAAAGAATATTAATTATAACTTCAAATGCTACATTCAGAGGAGCCACATACAGGGTTTTCTCTAGGGCAAAATAATTTGAATTTTAGAAGAAACCTAACAGTGAATCCTGAATTATAAGGTATATAAAACTATATGAACAAACTACTCTAAGTCACAATCAATATTTACATCTCATACTGAAGTAGTGTCGCCAAACACCTTTAAATTCCATGTAAACACATTAGATAAATAGCTCACTGACCAAAGCAACAAGGAAATCTTAACTGTCAGACAAAAATTAAAGTGCTCCAGCAAATATAATCTTTCCCCTTCCCATACAGGAAAGTGCTAATACTGAAATCATAAAATTGTAGAAAAAATGAAACACATAATATACAACATAACATAGCAACAACAACAAAAGAAGAGAACACCGAGATATTCAAATAGTGACATCATACCCAATAGTTCTAAAATATGGCAGAAAAAATAATGATTGTAATGCTTCATAATTACTCGTAGCATAGTTTTGTGGAGTACTGTACAGATGGTATAACCAATACCAGTGATCAAGGTTTAAATGATAATACTTCCATCTGTCAAAATCTGCATTTTACTTTCAAACTGCAACAACCTGTAAGCCTTAAGGGCTAACTTTCAGGGTTTACTCTTCATAACACATCATATCATACTATGACTGGCATAAACACTCCACATGTGTTTTGCACTGTACTTTCCAAAAAGTTTTGACAATTTAAACAAAGAAATTACTGAGGGTTTTGCTAAACCTATCAAGTTTTGGGAAGTGCAGTGCCTTTTGCTTACAAGTTAGTGAAAATTTGTCATTAAAATATTTGGCACCTCATATGTACAAGACTGATGAAGTTATAACATCAAATGTGAAGATGTGTAATGCCCATGACAGTGCACAGGTATGATACTGCAATGCACTGTGGTTTCAAAATGTAATGTAAAATCTTTGTAATTACTGCAGAATCAAATAATTCCTGCAGATCATCTTTCATACATAAAGATGAGACGATATCTGAAAAATGCCAAAATCTTCAAAATTCAAGGTAAATGCCAAATTCATGTCCTGCACACAGGAAAAGGGTGTAACAAGCTTCCAAAAGCAGATCAAAAATCGGACTGATATTATTGTCATCAGAAAAGTTCTAAACTCTGTTAAACAGCTGTTAAATATCACTGATCTAATTTGTGGTTAAGGATAACATTTAGTTCTGTCGAATAGTACAATGCCAAACTATCCTATCAAACAACTGTTTTAAGCCAACATATGCTGAAAATTTTTTCCATAAGTGACTGTGCTTTTCATGTACCGGAATGTACACAATGGAGGAATCTAATATAGAAAACCCAGTAAAGATAAATGTTATTGCCTATTATCAATCATGATTAGGCATGTATGAGCAACACATGCATAGTTGTGCTGTAGCTATATATGTTTATGCAATCATAAGCATAGTATTTGTTTCAGGGATCTTCTCTCTCTCTCTCTCTCACACACACACACACACACACACACACACACACACACACACACACACACAAGCACACACACACACACACACGAGATTGCAAGGGTTCCTTCATACATGGGGACAACAAGCTGAACTGGTCTAGTGTAATGTAACAAAAACAAAATCAGGAAATTTTGCATTATACAGAGATGTGGAACAGGAACTGGGTTATTTCAGCCCTTTTCTGCACAAAGTGGGGTGAAGTGAAAGGAGGAGGACAGATTTTGTTGGAAGTTATAAATGAAGTAGTAAATGAGATGGAACCAAAAGTACAAGAACCCCTTCTCACTCTTCAACCCGGGAAGGACCCTATTTGTGAAAGGAGCTCATAAGCTGTCTGGTGGGTAAACGGCCAGACTGCAGAGAACAGGCACTTTAGGTTGCTTCTTTCACCCCCTGAAAAACAATATCCGTATTTTAATGGATGGGACCTGATAAAACTTCTGACATCACTCTCCCTGCACACTACCAATGTCTACTACTGAGCAAGTTAGTATTACACCTCTCAACACCATTAGTCTTGATGATAATATTTATTAAGAGACACTCCCTCTCTGTCCATTATGCCCTTCCTTCTTAAATGCCAACAAAGATAATTTCATGTAATTATTATGAATCAACCCAGTTCACTAAGAAAATAAAGAAGTCCATTAGAGATTGGAGCCTTCCAGCATCACTCTGCAAGGGACTTTAGCATGACAACTGTGACTTCTGAAGAAGTATTTCTAGTAAACTATCGCATTGGAATTTTGAGCTCTTTTCCCAGTTCTGCAGAAAAATAATTATGAATTAAAGATGGGGCCACCTTTTAGCATACACAATTATTGTTTCGTTTTAATACCTAAACATTTATCACAGCAGTTATGGCATCTACAATGGTTTATTTATTTTATTTTATTTTTATTTACTGCATCCACCAACCAAAATCAACCACTATTCTAAATCAATACACTTGTCTTTAGACCCATGGCTGATTTTGGTTGGTGGACACAGGACACACAATCAAAATAAACAAAAGAAAAATAAAAGAAAGCACTAAGGACGCCACAACTGTGGTGATACATATTTGGGTATTAAACCAAAACAATAATTATGTACTTGCAAAAACACTGACCTATCTTTATGGCCACTTGGACATTACAATGGTCCAAAAAATGAAAATTTTGGTTTTCATTGGCTAAAATCCTGTCATTATAAAAATATATACTTTATGTATAGTAGCTCATCATTTTCATGTTCAAATGCTTTTCTAAACCAGATGCTGTACCTGTTTGTATTAGGTCAGTTGCCAGAAGTGGTGTGCAATACACTCAAAACCTCGGTGATGGTGACTCTAAAAGCTTCACTTGTTTAACTTGGGAATGCTTGCAAAAAACTATTTTTGTTTCTGTATCAGCTCTTCAGATAGGTGTGAGGGACACCAAAATATGTTGGAATGATTTAGTAACAAGCAGATTAACAACAACTAGCAGACTAGGCATGAGAAATAGGGACAACGTGAAAAGTGGGCTTCTACGAGTGGACAGGTAATGTGTTGCTGAAGCGGAAAAAACTGATTAAATCATGATAAAGGAGTCCACAATAAAAAAGAAAATTAAGAACACTATATAAGACGAGAAGGCTCTCAGAATCAAAAGGATTATGAAGCTGGAATGTTTTGACATGCTACCATTAAGAAGAAAATGGTACACATATATTTAGTTTCAATTTCACATGAACAATGGGTTTGCATGATTAGGCATCATTATTTCATCCATTATTTGAATTAAAAAAACTAAATTTTGCATGCATAATAATATAGTACTTGGCTACAGAGTGAATCATATTATTGAATTATTAATTAAAAATTTTACCCTGGAGAATGTCACATTTTCTTGAAGAAGGCAAAAACATGACTTCTAAAAGTACCTTTTTAAAGATACACTAAACAAAATCTCCCTGGTTTACCTTTTCAAGGAAATAATAATTAAAAAAATGTATTTAATTTCACCTTTTATTTTGGTCACTATGGAAGTACAGTGTCCCTTTAATAAAAATTGCATGTAATTCAGTATATGAGATAGAAATCTTTTTTATTCCACAGTGTTTAAATTTAGTATAGGGGTCACAACACTAGCTGGTTGATTTAAGTCTCGTTTCAATATTAATTAATTTTTTATGTTGTCCTATTTCAAAATATTAGTAAAAAATACAGACAATGACGTCCACATCCCCTTAATTCATTATTATTTCTATTAAATGAATGTAGTGGCATCATAACCAAGTAATGTAGCTTGAAGTTTAATCCACACCTGTACACATGTGTGTGTTTTTTTGTGTGTTTAAACTATGCTTGTGAGTACTTGTACGTCAGAGCATCCCTAAAAAAATTATGCCTATGATTGCATAAACACATATATAAATAAAAGTAAGTGAAGACAGTTTCATATCACATACCAGGAGCCCTGTAATAATTGGGGCCCAGCATGCATTCTTGGTAGCTGGAAATTTCACTGAAAATGGATATCCTATAAATGGGATCTCAGCGTTACCACTATGGGAGTGAAATATTATGTGGAAGCTTTCTTTTGAAAATAAAACGGTATGTAATACCTACTAAAATATTTTTAAAATTACATCTATTCCAAATGGTGCTTGATTTCTCACTTACAAATGAACTGATATGTTTCAATGTTTTTCGAAAATAGTGAATGAAATGTTTTATGAAAATATTTCTTCCTGGAAGTGTTATTAATGCTTAATGGATGAGAATTTGAATTTGGCTTCACACTTGGAAAAAAAATGTGTCTCACTGTTTTTGGAAATTCAATCATAAATTGGATGAAATCTTTTATGAGAGTATTTCACCCTTAAACATTTTTAGAGCTAAATCTATGACATATATTACTTCACTTTTTGGTTGGGTATAGAGAGATATTTGTTAGGGATGAAGTCTTCCATGTATATATCGTTGTTGTTGTTGTGGTCTTCAGTCCTGAGACTGGTTTGATGCAGCTCTCCATGCTACTTTATCCTGTGCAAGCTTTTTCATCTCTCAGTACTTACTGCAACCTACATCCTTCTGAATCTGCTTAGTGTATTCATCTGTTGGTCTCCCTCTACGATTTTTACCCTCCACGCTGCCCTCCAATACTAAATTGGTGATCCCTTGATGGCTCAGAACATGTCCTACCAACCGATCCCTTCTTCTGGTCAAGTTGTGCCACAAACTTCTCTTCTTCCCAATCCTATTCAATACTTCCACATTAGTTATGTGATCTACCCATCTAATCTTCAGCATTCTTTTGTAGCACCACATTTCGAAAGCTTCTATTCTCTTCTTGTCCAAACTATTTATCGTCCATGTTTCATGTATATATCAGTACAAAAAAAAAAGAGGCGTGATTAACAGAAACCTTGGACTCTAGGTAACAGAATCACTTTATGGTGAGATGTACATTCAGAAAAGACCTTGCTTAATAAACATGAAAATTTAAGAAACTGTTGCAATTTGTCAACAACAATAAAATTTGATTAAAGACATGAAGCCACACGGGATTAGCCGAGCGGTCTCAGGCGCTGCAGTCATAGACTGTGAGGCTGGTCCCGGCGGAGGTTCGAGTCCTCCCTCGGGCATGGGTGTGTGTGTTTGTCCTTAGGATAATTTAGGTTAAGTAGTGTGTAAGTTTAGGGACTGATGACCTTAGCAGTTAAGTCCCATAAGATTTCACACACATCTGAACATTTGAAAGAAATGAAAAAGAAATGTGCAGACCAGTTAGTCTACACAAGTGAAACGGCGAGCGCTAAGCAAGTGGCACATGAGAGCCAAGGAAAACAAATGGGAGGAACATGCTTCAGGAATTGCTCACTACAAATCAAAACGTGAATCAGTTTTGTTGGCTGCTTTCTGTCATGTGTATTGTATATTTATAGCAACCGACTACAAATCAAATTTGTCGATACCAGTACATCAAACATTTAAGCTCGACATTATGGAGCAATTTTATCAAGAAAGTTGTTCAGATAAAGATACTGCAGGGATTCTCTGTGTGATTCATTTGACGGACAATCTTGAACGTTATTGCGTGAAGATTGTACTTACAGTACACAAACGGGCTTCTCTTATGGGCTGCCAATTTGCCCTGTGCTGATGGCATCATGTAGCAGATGTGGATCGTTGTGGGAGAGGTAGAGGGATATCAAACCAGGAGGGAGTGCAAGGATGTTGAAGAACTGCTATGGAAATGGAGGGGACATAGGAAGTGCCCCACCCTCTTTCCATCTCCACACCCTCCAACTCCTCTTCAAAACGAACTTCCTACATTTCTCCATCTCGGATGATGTGTTCACCCCAATATTACCTTCCGTCTAACCCTGACCCACTCCTCTCCTCCCTTGAGCTCCCTCTCCTTCCCCTCCCCCCTCTCATTTCTCCTTTCCCAGTCCTTGCACTCAATCCCCATCTCCTCTGCCGTGGTGTGCTACCGGCTCCATCCCCCCTTTCTGCCGCCCTCCTACATCAATCTGCCATCTCTCTTCCCTCTCTCCCTCCTCTCTGACCACCCCTCACTTAGCAGGCCCTTCAAATTTTAATGTAGTTACTTAGGCCCATTTTGCTGCCCACCGAGTATGTAATAAAAGTGGAGTTTGTGTTCCCACACGGAGAATGCTGTTTTTAATTGTGCTAGTCGTGCCACCAGTATTTATGTGCTATATCTTCATCGAGTGCCACTTCAACTGTATGGGGATTTTATGTAAAGATGCCTCATCAAACTACCCCTTCTTTTTGTATATTTTACATCTACATCTACATTTATACTCCGCAAGCCACCCAACGGTGTGTGGCGGAGGGCACTTTACGTGCCACTGTCATTACCTCCCTTTCCTGTTCCAGTCGCGTATGGTTCGCGGGAAGAATGACTGTCTGAAAGCCTCCGTGCGCGCCCTAATCTCTCTAATTTTACATTCGTGATCTCCTCGGGAGGTATAAGTAGGGGGAAGCAATATATTCGATACCTCATCCAGAAACGCACCCTCTCGAAACGTGGCGAGCAAGCTACACCGCGATGCAGAGCGCCTCTCTTGCAGAGTCTGCCACTTGAGTTTATTAAACATCTCCGTAACGCTATCACGGTTACCAAATAACCCTGTGACGAAACGCGCCGCTCTTCTTTGGATCTTCTCTATCTCCTCCATCAAACCGATCTGGTACAGATCCCACACTGATGAGCAATATTCAAGTATAGGTCGAACGAGTGTTTTGTAAGCCACCTCCTTTGTTGATGGACTACATTTTCTAAGCACTCTCCCAATGAATCTCAACCTGGTACCCGCCTTACAAACAATTAATTTTATATGATCATTCCACTTCAAATCGTTCCGCATGCGTACTCCCAGATATTTTACAGAAGTAACTGCTACCAGTGTTTGTTCCGCTATTATATAATCATACAATAAAGGATCCTTCTTTCTATGTATTCGCAATACATTACATTTGTCTATGTTAAGGGACAGTTGCCACTCCCTGCACCAAGTGCCTATCCACTGCAGATCTTCCTGCATTTCGCTACAATTTTCTAAAGCTGCAACTTCTCTGTATACTACAGCATCATCCGCGAAAAGCCGCATGGAACTTCTGACACTATCTACTAGGTCATTTATATATATTGTGAAAAGCAATGGTCCCATAACACTCCCCTGTGGCACGCCAGAGGTTACTTTAACGTCTGTAGACGTCTCTCCATTGATAACAACATGCTGTGTTCTGTTTGCTAAAAACTCTTCAATCCAGCCACACAGCTGGTCTGATATTCCGTAGGCTCTTACTTTGTTTATCAGGCGACAGTGCGGAACTGTATCGAACGCCTTCCAGAAGTCAAGAAAAATAGCATCTACCTGGGAGCCTGTATCTAATATTTTCTGGGTCTCACGAACAAATAAAGCGAGTTGGGTCTCACACGATCGCTGTTTCCGAAATCCATGTTGATTCCTACATAGTAGATTCTGGGTTTCCAAAAACGACATGATACTCGAGCAAAAAACATGTTCTAAAATTCTACAACAGATCGACGTCAGAGATATAGGTCTATAGTTTTGCGCATCTGCTCGACGATCTTTCTTGAAGACTGGGACTACCTGTGCTCTTTTCCAATCATTTGGAACCTTCCGTTCCTCTAGAGACTTGCAGTACACGGCTGCTAGAAGGGGGGCAAGTTCTTTCGCGTACTCTGTGTAGAATCGAATTGGTATCCCGTCAGGTCCAGTGGACTTTCCTCTATTGAGTGATTCCAGTTGCTTTTCTATTCCTTGGACACTTATTTCGATGTCAGCCATTTTTTCGTTTGTGCGAGGATTTAGAGATGGAACTGCAGTGCGGTCTTCCTCAGTGAAACAGCTTTGGAAAAAGGTGTTTAGTATTTCAGCTTTACGCGTGTCATCCTCTGTTTCAATGCTATCATCATCCCGGAGTGTCTGGATATGCTGTTTCGAGCCACTTACTGATTTAACGTAAGACCAGAACTTCCTAGGATTTTCTGTCAAGTCGGTACTTAGAATTTTACTTTCGAATTCACTGAACGCTTCACGCATAGCCCTCCTTACGCTAACTTTGACATCATTTAGCTTCTGTTTGTCTGAGAGGTTTTGGCTGCGTTTAAACTTGGAGTGAAGCTCTCTTTGCTTTCGCAGTAGTTTCCTAACTTTGTTGTTGTACCACGGTGGGTTTTTCCCGTCCCTCACAGTTTTACTCGGCACGTACCTGTCTAAAACGCATTTTACGATTGCCTTGAACTTTTTCCATAAACACTCAACATTGTCAGTGTCGGAACAGAAATTTTCGTTTTGATCTGTTAGGTAGTCTGAAATCTGCCTTCTATTACTCTTGCTAAACAGATAAACCTTCCTCCCTTTTTTTATATTCCTATTAACTTCCATATTCAGGGATGCTGCAACGGCCTTATGATCACTGATTCCCTGTTCTGCACTTAAAAGAGTCGAAAAGTTCGGGTCTGTTTGTTATCAGTAGGTCCAAGATGTTATCTCCACGAGTCGGTTCTCTGTTTAATTGCTCGAGGTAATTTTCGGATAGTGCACTTAGTATATTCCTCTTATCAGTATATTCCTCCTCTCATGAGTAAATTTTATTTTTTGTCCCCATATTGTGTAAATGAACAGTTTTCCTGTGGTATTTTAAGTAATCCCATCTCTGAAGAGTGGCGAATTGTGTCGCTGCCTGCCCACCCCTCCCCACATGGAGGAGGACAATGAAATAACAATAAAGGGGAAAATAAAAGTTAACAGATCGTGAGTCAGTTTGGAGCACTGACTGTGTTTGCTTGTGAGTACATGCCATCGTTCGTTACGGTCACAAGTGTTACTCAGCGTTGTTAGGCTTAGTACCTGACTCAATGTTAATTTGTCATGTGTCTTCTAAGCCAACATTCTTTCCTCATACACGATGATAAGTGTCATGTACAATTTTGGTATCTGAATCAATTGTGAGCGAGCAGCACTGTTATAAAGCTGTATTGCAATAGTTAGCTTATTACCTTTACTTTGTGGGGGAGGTGCAGTAGCAGATACTGTTAAGCTGTGGCTAGGCGACTCTTCCGCCACCCCTTCACGTGTCAACATGACACGGCTCACTTGACAGTCATCCCAGAAAGCTGCCACAGGCGCCAATATTGAGACCACCCAATGGGCTAAGGACTCAGTGCATCATGCCTCCCACCACAAGTCACTGATAACCACTGACAGTGATACCGAAACCCGTTAAAACCTGTCCACAACCCGGTGTGAGGGATTGATCTCTTTGTCATCAGACGACTCCTATGGACGCCTCGTGATAGACCTCTCACCCAGTGACGGACAAGCTATGTCGATCCACAGCATTGATACAACCGACCAGCTTTGTTGGGTGCTGTTTCGTCTACACCATCTCATCAGTGCAACAGGCCCTGTAGGGACTGCGATCCTGTCGGTCTCCTCCCCTCCCCCCCCCCCCCCCCCCACCGCCACCTTATAATCTAAGTGGCCTACCACTCACGCTCATTGGAGTTTCTGTAAATCGGATACTGGTGCCTCCACACCAGGAGTAACCACCCCTGTTGGTGCCGTGGAGCCTCGTTACCCAATTTCCAAGAATCCACAGCCACCACCATTGAAGAAGGAGAAGATCTCTCCTACCAACTGCAGGCCATTTACCAGAAAGACCATGTCAAGTACCTGTTTCACACAAAGGACCATTATCTCCAAGTCCTCAACTTTATGATTTCAAGGGCCATGGCAAATATTCTAATAGGGAAGTGTGGCATTTAGTACCACCTAGACAGTCATCAGTGTTAAGCTGTTCATGTGGCATGTAATGATGACTGAATATATTACTGGTGTTATCAACCAACGGATGATTCTGATACATGGATCATAGTCAGGATGACCTCGAGCTGGACATTTCTTACTATCAGGATAAAACAATTTCCTAAGATGACTCAATCAGCGATCAGAATTCATTTTGCCAAACCACAGAAATCCTTGAGATGGTTTTGTGCTACAGTATGAAAGCACTGCAGGTCTTTTGTTGAGTCCCTTATTCGCTGGGCATGTCATAAAACTTCTTGCCACAGCTATTATGAAGGATTTTCATTTTTAATATGAACGGGAAAAAGTAACGGCACATTTAGATGTAAACTGCTTGGGTGTGTCATTTTTTTCAGTAGCAATCAGTTGAAGTTAACACTTCAGCGGAAAAAATAAATGGAGACGTTCAACTGCAGGTGCCTTAGTGGCGTATTCTTTTGCGATGGCAGCTCATGTTTCGGATGTGAGAGCAATGTACTGTTTCAATTGCAATCGCACCGACAGAGCCTAGCCACGGCTACGGGTGTGCATGTTTGGGTGTCTGTGTTTCCAAATGTGTTAATTTGGGCCAGAAAGAGAGAGAGCAAGAACTCGAAAGATATTTTGACTACTGCTTTCTGTTGAGTGGTTTTATGCACGACACATCAGTCACCTGTAACGTGAGTGTGGCTTTTCCTTCATTTTATATATTATTCCATACGTGCATTTCCGTTGTTTTCATATTTTAGTTGTAACTCATATTGTGAAGAAAGGATAATGATGAATGATGATTTTATATCTTATTACGTTAACAGAACTGATTTAATCAGAAGAACTGTTTCAAGTCCATATGATAACTTTCTCTGAAAGAAAACTTAAAAAAGAATAACAATTATGGTAAATATTACAAGGGAAAAACGTATGTACTTACCTGATGTAAAGCCAAGTAGTTCCTTTTAACAAGTAAAATGTTAATGTTTTAAATACAAAATTATTAGTTACCGGAATTGACAAGAAGTATAAATTATGTACAATACCTTATACGAATGAAAGAATATTCTTCTTGTAATATTTAAGGTTTGACCTGGATTACTTTGAAAATAGTAACACATTTATTCATTTATATGGATCGATATGTGTGAGGTTACTGACTTTTTTTTGTGGAATTAAATTCAGGAATTTTTCCTCGTAAGTCTGACGTCGACTGGGTGTATGACACTCGTGAACCACATGATTTTCCCACTTTATTTCGGCTGACTGACATGGAGTTAATTCATGTCAGTTTCAGTAGCTTTCCATTAACTCTGCATCATTAGCTTCAGAAATCATTCACTTTCTGTCACTGAAGGTTACGCTGTTTATAAAACGTTAATACAGCTCGTAGGACAGTGGTCAACCGCACCAACAATTCTGCTACAGACTGAAAGGAAGTAAGTGTACATTACGTCACTGCTTTCCTGTATTCAATACATCTTTCATGTGTGTAATTTTAGACACATCGAAGCTAACTGCGGACCCTAGAGCACAAGAGGTCTAAGTGCAATTTTGATGGTTTTGAGTAAATCAAAATTAAAATTTGAAAAATTGGTTTTATGTGGAATAAAAATGTTACTTGTGTTTTTGTATTTCAAAGTACTATCCAACTATTAGACATTCAATATCGATTGAAAGATTTCTTCGCATTTTTTTTTATATCGGGTTTCTTTAATATTTTTTAAGAAGCAATGTTTGCACTTACTTTTAGAAGGCGATCTCTTTACTTCTAAAGAAAGGGAAAGAAAAATGATTGCAGTAGCCTCCTGAAATTCTTTTATTATTACAAAAATTTGTGAAAACACACTTAAACCTAAGCTTTATGGTACAATGAAAAGTTCTTGTGTATAAGACGATCTTAAATAGTTTTTTATTCTTCCTTGGGGGTCAATATTATTGAGAAATATTTGCCACTGTACAGTTATTCTGTTGTCAGTGCTAAGAGACACGCAACACTGCATGAAATAATTGCAGAAGTCAATGTGGGACACATGACGAATCATCTGTTAGCACAGTACAGGGAAATCTGTCGTTAATGGGTTATAGCAGCAAACGACAGAATTACACTGTACAGTAATGGGACACATTCGAGAGATCAGTTTGTGTACAAAATCCTGCATTGGCGACGCTTTCGCAATTATGGATGGCTAAAGAGGCGCGATGGCTAAATATTTCTGCAGGGGGCTTCCAACGACTTGTTGAGTCCCAGCTATATGGAGTTTCTGTGCTACATCTGGCAAAAAGAGGTCCGTTACGATATTTGGAAGTATCCTATAACTTCTGCCACCTTGTTGTGCTGTCCAAAGGCCTTATGGGAACGACTTTGCCGGTTTCTCCGGTGCCACAGTCTCTGGCCGTCTTTGTGTTCCCTATCCATTCCTGTTCTGTTGAAAAAGAGTTCAAACCTAACGAATGGGCGTGCCTAATTTGGAAATTAATGAATCGTTGCTGCCATGATGGAATATTAGCTCCGAAATATTTACACTTATTCGTAAGACTCGTTGCTTACAAATTGTAGGGACGAGTTCCCGACACCCACAAAGCAAAATCGCGTGACTTGGCGACACCCAACAACAAACGGTGACGGCGCCAAGCCGCGGGGAAAGACATGGGTCGCACCTTCTGAGGTGGTGTGCGGAGCTGCCATCTGTCGGCAGCAGCGAGAAACAGCGCCATTCAAGCTTTGTGTAATTCGCTTTAGCAATTAACAGGCTGGCAGGAAAGTATTGGAAGTAACGAACATTTCCTTAATGAAAACAATAAGTGATTTTTAGTTTGTTAACCAAGTATCTATAAACAGTAGGAGCTTGTTAACAATTATAAAGATTAATTCTTCATACCCTACATGGTTTGTTGTAAAATGTTCATCATATGTAGGTCAAATAGGCCGTGGAGTAGAGGGGACTTTGTTCAGACTACTGGTTGACGCTACTATGGCGATTGTAGCCTAAATTTTGGAACGCTCGGATCGTATGGCTGTGATCCGAGCAAATATGCATAATGAAATTGTAGTATTTGTCAATGACATTCACAGTCTACTACATGAAGCTACTATTGTTGTTTTCTATAACACTCATATTTTGAATGTTTCCGTATTTTAATTCCACTAACATACCTCGTTAACGATAGTTGGGAACTGGTGATAATCGTAAAGTCTTGCTAAACTTCCCAATGCAGACGAACGTAGCTTTGTTTTGGAATCTAACAGAAAAGCAGCCCCGCAACAACTCTTCTATTGATTTCTTTCTCTGCCCACTGTAACTTCACCGTCAGTTCTTGTAAACATAAATACTCGTTCTTAGGTTCTATGATGTTCACCGATTTGTTTGCTTGTACGTTGGTTATTTATTACTATGTAAACTTCAAGCGACTAAATTTGTTTTTCCCTTTATTGGGTTTCGATCCCCCCAGACGGGGCTGGCTGGAAACAGCTTTGTATGCCGCTCTTCACCCCTAAATTTGAAGCTTGCTTTTAAACTTACTATTATTGCTTACCTAAAATCGACGACATCACTTTGTCAGCGAAAGAGACTGATTCGTCCGTACTGAGGGCTGCTGTTTTTTGTAATTGATTCCAAAAAGAATCAAAATCTTATCAACGATTCAGAATCTTGTAAACGAAGAAGTCGCTTCTCTCCAAGACTGTCTGTTACGTCGCGCTGTGCTATAGGCAACCCGGGTTGTAGATGTCTGCAGGAGGTGTAGCGGCGGATGTGCCGCACCAGGACGCTCTTCGTAGTACGTACTGCCGCCGATAGATGGCAGGAACGAGCTGCAGAGCGCAGCAAGCATGGAGGTAAAAATAAGAGGAGTTGTTATGACGTCACAAACTTGAAGCCGACCCAAGAGAAGGTCCGCCATGTTAGCTACCCCAAAACATTCGCTTCTGGTGGTTTGATTCCGTGTAGTCGTGAAGTGTTTTGATAAAAAATGCCGGGCTTGCGTCGCTCACGGGTGTACTAATCGTTCTGATTGTAGTCTAAAGTTTAAACAAATCACATTTCATTCGTAAGTGGACTTATTTAAGCGCTATTTTCTTATATATACTTGAAATTCTGATGCACTGTAAAGTTTTACAGTATGGTTTTATTTCTGTGATTTAACTTTAGATTTCTATCAATCCAAGGCGAAGAGCTGTCTGGAAGTGAGCATTACACTTGGTTTTCACTGTGTGGTTATTCTGAAGTAATTGGAAAGTCCTGGCAAGAAATATCCTGGAAATGGGGACTAATGTTTTAAAATGCAATAATTTAATATAAAACTAATGTAACTACATGTAGTTAATTAAATCTTCAGTAAAATGTGTGGAACACCTGTTACAGTGGTTAAATTATAAATAGTTAAATGGTTACATATTTGTTAAAGCAAAGTTCCCTATCGAAGTCCAGGCTTAGATCATTACATTAATCACTGTGTTGTCGTATTACCCTGTAAATTTCTGTTCTTTGCCACGCTGAATGTCATTTGGTAGGTACAATTTAAAAAGAAAGCAGATGTGGAAATTGCAATGGGCCTGACAATCTTAAATTCAGTTCTGTTCCTTCGTAATTTAACGTATTTTTCACTTTGTTGACATGACAGCTGGCTCGTTTATATCATCCCTGCATACATCTATGGGACACCAAAGGAAATAAGGTAAGTTTCTTGCAAACGTGAACATTTAAAATTTGCATTTGACTTGAAAATGCAACGAATACAAATTGGTGCCTCTAAACTATCAATCATTGTTTTTGGAGTTCTGGCTTTATCAATTATCGACACAAACGCAATGAAAGTGAATAGAAATGGATTACAAAAGCACGCTTTTCATAGCACAGACGTCTCTTCTCGGTTATTCTAAGTGTATAAACAAAAAGGAATTACAGTACTGAGGCAAGAAGCGTAATATTTTACATATTACTGTATCGAATACGCATTTAAGACCAGAAAAACGTTTGAAGTTGCGTTCCTTATGCTGTTTTGTTCACTAAAACCGAGTAACATTTACTATATAAAACAAATATCACGTGCACACGACATAAATAACGAACAAGAAGCAATTGTAAACACTCGTCTGCTAATGTTTTGGGGGATCCAAGATGGCGGCAGGCCCCGCCCACTGGCTTCAAAACAACGTACAGCGCAAGTCTGTAGCGCCATCTCCCCTTATTCTACCTCCATGGCAGAAAGCCAACGCCACTACGGCGGCCATGTTTCTGTCAAACTTCAGGCAAACGTTCGGACTGGCGATAGCGAGAAGCAGAGTCTGTGGAAATCCCTACATCACCGAGACTAAGGCACGAAATGAAACGGAAAAATACGCTGCTAATGACTCTCGAAAGATTAGGTGCTTACTGGATCAATAACATACGTTCCTAGTAGTACAATTACAGTGTGATTTCGTACAGTGTATGCAAACAGTATTCGGTTGGTATATATTTCTGGTTTGAAGCTTTACAACGCGGATACGGATCCTCTACCCCTCCCGCAAACTTGATTCTCCTCACCCGCTTGTCTCTCCCATCCTTTACCACCCCGTACGTTGCCGCACCTGTACTCTCACATCCCACCCACTCTCCATCTATCCACACTCCATACCTTTGCCCAAGGTTGCTTCCGCCAACTCCCTCTCCCTGATGATGTCCTCATCCCCTCCATCTACCAATCCAACCAACTTTGATCCTCCCCTTCCTCCCCCTCTGCTTTTCCTCCAGGGCACCCTCTCTCCCTTCTCTCTCTCCTCTCTTCCTACCTCCTCCTCCCCCCCCCCCCCCGGGATTCCCCTACCACCCCTTCCCTCCACCGCCCTCCTCCACCACTGGCATCTACACTCTCCCCCTGTCCCTCCTACACACACCTTCTCCCTTTGGCAGGTCCCCGGATGTGTGCTAGAATAGTAAATATTCGTGCACCGGAGTTTGTGTGTGTCTTTGTGTTAGGGTGTATGTTTCTCACAGTTAGGGCTCAACCATTCACATGTTTAATTTCTGTCTTCTCTGCTTGTGTACAAGTGCTGAACGTTTTTTATTCGGACAATGCGACTGAACGGCTACTTGTATTTCAATATATCTGCCTACCGTTTTTTGTCCACTGTGTTTGTATTTGTTTTTCTATGCCTCTTTATATACCGTTTCCTGTTATCTTTGGCCGAAGAAAGGCATAGATAGGCCACTGCCCGCCTACCTTTCATGTAAAGTTGTTCAAATAACAAAAATGAAAAAAAACTATACAACACCCACCTCACCCTCGACTGCCTCGATCCCCCACCTGCCCTTACTACAAAGGGTCCCACTTCCTCCACCAGTGGCCGAACCTAGACTCCCCCCTTCCTGTAACACCAGAAACCCTCCCCATCCCACATTCTCGAAAAAAACCAAGTCCAAACCTCCCCCCGCCTCTCCTGTGTGTACCGTTCCTGTCCACTCTGTCGGTGACTCCACCCACCCCTACAACACAATTCGCCCACTCCCCACAGCTGAGGGCATTATTTGCTTCGTAACCATCGTCCTTCAAAATATGCAACCCTTCCAGTGCCCTCATACCCTACAACAGATCTCCCTTACCACCCGATCCGTTTTTCACCACATCACCTATGCCAACTACTCCCACATCACCCACTTTCCCTTCTCATGTCTCGACACCCGAATCTAACCTCCCTACCATGGTGCGACAGCAGCACCGTATTCTGTTCAACAACATCCGCTCCCTCTCCGCCAACAAACATCTTCTACTCCACACCCTCTCGCACCATCGTGTGGATGCCTTCATCCTTAATGATACCTTTCTCTGGCCTACTCACACGATTAGCACCTCCCCGTATACCCTTCACCACTCCAACAATCCCTTTCCTCTTGCGCGTGGTGGAGCTGCCATTGGCCACCTCCACCATCTCTGTGTTCATCCTCAACCTTTCTTCAATGATTCTACCGAACACCTGATCCTCAGTCTATTCTACCCCGGCCTTACCTCACCTGTGCCACCATTTGTATCTGCTCCAATACCCTCATGCCATATGATTTCCTCACCCACATAAACCACACCTTCTCCTCCTATGTGATTGCTACCAACCTCCACATCCACAGCCAAACACCTGCCCAGTTACAGTTTATTGCATCCCTCCAAGCTCACGTCCTCCCTTTCCCTCAACATACCCACCCCAAATCCAGTACCACTCCTGACATTGTCCTTACCTCCCCAAACCTCGTTGGGCGCATTACTGCAGATGTCCTTGACCTTAAAGGGAGCGATAACCTTCCTGTCCTGCTCAACATATCAGATGGACCTCGCCCTCACTCTGCAACCCACCCAGACCTAATCCCGAGACTTGTCCTTGATTACACCTGTGCCAACTGTAATTCGTACCAGTACACCATAGATACCCAGGTTGAAACCACTCTATCACCTACTAGCACCCTGACAACATCACCCATGCCGCCTCCTTTCTCCACCAGACTCTGTCAGAGGCTGTTGAGATGCACATCCCCACCATAGCCATCCACCTTCACCATCCTACCTGACCACCACAGGCCTTACTCCTCCTCCACAAATCCTGTTGACTTAGCCGTGTCTTCGTTTCCACCCGGGACCGGGACACACATCTCCACCACCGGCAACTCCAAAGCCATATTAGAAACTTGCTTGCAGGCAAAAATCTTCGGGCCTGGCGACAAACTGGTCAGAGCACAGGGCTCACAACCCGAACCACACGCCACTGTTAAGCACTAATGAGGGACTGGCTCCCTTACTTCGATTGCACATAATTCATTAAGCTCAATCCAACACATTTATTTCAAATAACATAAATAAAGTTACATTTGAATCTGTCTGACATTAAACAAGAATAATAAAAAAAAGCAATTTTAATATCAGCTGATTTAGTGCATGAGTTAAACAAATAACCAGATAAACTAAACAATTCTCCATAATTCAAAAGAAAGTGAAAAACTAAATTGAATCAATACACCCCACTGACAAATATTCAAAAAACCGTATAATACGACTCAAAAGAATGCACTGAAGTGGAGAGCAGTCATTCACCCGACAGAACACTTCAAAATGAGTTCAGTAACACAGCTCTGTGCCCCAGAAAACTGCAAGACATTAAATACACTTCATTTCACGAATAACAAATACTCATTAACAAAAATGGCTCTGAGCACTATGGGACTTAATTTCTGAGGCCATCAGTCCCCTAAAACTTAGAACTACATAAACCTAACTAACCTAAGGACATCACACACATCCATGCCCAAAGCAGGATTTGAACCTGTGACCGTGGCAGTGGCGCGGTTCCAGACTGTAGCGCCTACAACCGCCCGGCCACTCATTAACATTACGCCACTCCTGTTTGAACTGCAGTGTCCCAAAGAAAGAGGTGCTTATTCTGAAAGAACAATATATTTTATATGTTTAAATTGCAGCATTAAGGAATTCCGAAAGATGTCCAGTCGAACCCCCCCTTTCAGTTGAGACACAAATCTTTCCCCTTTCTAGGCGGAGGCTGAGCCAAAAACACAGAATGCCACAATTACACAGTTTTGCAGTGAAATCTTACAGGACACCCGGAAGCAGTTACAGACAAGGGGTCAGCACCCACAAATAACAAAGGATGAGAGTCAGACTGGGAGCACATCCTATAAGAACTTGTTCACACTATGCCTCACAATATGCCTCTCACCGTCCCGTGCGCCCCAGCCGAAAATGCAAAGATGCTCATGCCTGGGAGCGCGCCAAAGATAACAAACCGATCGCTGATGATTGACCAGCGATCTGGCTCAATGCACCTGTCTTAATGCTTCACTGATTATTAACTCCTCCAAGTACTGGTCAGCATTCCATCGCCTTACGAGCATGAAACCTTCACTATCCTCTCCTTCATGATGACCACCCTTTCCTGGAAGATACCAGAAAGGCCAATCATTTTGCCTCCCAGCTGTCTGGCAGCCTTTCTGTCCCTGACGATCCCCGGTTTGATTAAGCCCTCTTCCCTGACATCCAGGGCTACTCTGACACCTCTCCCCCCACCCCACTCGCACCAAGCTTCCAGTACTTGGAGGCCATGCAACCATCTGATCTCAACACCCCCATCGCTACACAAGACATCGTCATCACACTACACACCAAACGCAACACGGCGCCTGCTCATGATTGTATTACATACGACCACCTCAAAGGCGCCCCCTTACGGTCCTAGCGACCCTCTATAATGTTATCCTCTCTACTGAATTCTACACCGACCTGTGGAAGGCTTCCAGGATCCCTATGTTCCCAAACCTGATAAACACCAAACTTCACCTCCTCCTATCGCCCCAAAAGTCTCACGTCGGTCTTCAGCAAGGTCCTGGGGTCCATCCTTACCCACTGCATACACCACCACCTCCTTCCCATGCCCCAATGTGGCTAACAACCTTCCTTCTCCGCCGACAATCTCCTCCTCCACCTGACACACCTCCTTTCTACTCACATCAATTCACATCTCTCCATCATTATTATGTCCTTTGACCTTGAATGCACATATGACAGTGTATGGCATCCTGGCCTCCTCTTCAAACTCCAGACTTACGCCCTCCCTATCAATATGTTCGCCTGATAGCCTCCTTCCTCTCTCACTGCCCCTCCTATGTTACTATCCACAACTCCAACTTACACCTTCTACCCCTCCACAGGTGTGCCCCATTGCTGCATCCTTTCCCCTCTCCTCTACACCTTACACATGTCAGACATACATGCTGAAGCCCCCACCACCCATTCATCTCCTGCAATATGCTGAAGACACTGCCTTCCTTGCTCTCACCCCCTCCCTCCAACATTCCCAGAGCCTCCTCCAGTCCCACCTCGACCTGTTCACTGCATGGTGCAACCAATGACTACTTAATATCACTCCCTCCAAAACTCAGACAATCATCATGGGTTGCACCACCCTCTCCTTCCACCTCCTGGATTTCTACCTCACCATCTATGGCTGCCCCATTGCCCTCACTCACACCCTCAAGTACCTTGACATCACCCTCGACTGCTTCCTTTTCTGGACCCCCCATCTGTATACAGTCCAAGCCAAAGCACATAACTGTCAGCATCTCCTAAAACTCCTCTCCAGTCGAACATGGGGATTAGACCCCTCTACTATCCTCCATACCTATAAATCCCTCATCTGCCCCATCCTGTGTTATGCCCACCCCAATTGGATCTCCACCCCCCCCCCCCACCTGCCACAAATCCCTCCAAATCCTTGAGCGTCATGCACTCCATCTCGCTTATCGCATCTGTCTCCTGTCCCCCACACGAATCCTCTATGATTTGATCCCCTTCCTTGTTCTCCTTCTGTTCCTTGAATGAATATGAAACCTATACATCTCCAGCAAACTGGACTCTCCCCATCCTTTGGTTTCCCTCATCCTCTCCCACCCCTGCCCTCTGCCATGCATTTACCACAGTGTCACATCTGGTCTCCATCTTCACATGCTCAATACACTCACCCAAGGTGGCTTCCACCATCTCCCCTTCCTGGATAATGTCCTCGTGTCTTCCATCTACCCCTCCTACCACGTCTAATCCCACCTTCTTCCACCCCCTCCAAAGGGCTCCCTCTCTCCCCCCTCCTCCCCCTCCCCTACTTTCTCCTTTTCCCCTGCCACCCAAGCTCTTTCTAATTTCCACTCTCCCTGGGCTTCCAGCTCCTTTCCTTCTCCCGTCCACTGCCCCCCTCCTCCCCACTCCTGGTTTTTCCCTACTGTCTCTCCACCTCTCCCTTTTCTTCCCCCCCCCCCCGCCCCCCACCCTTCACCCAGTGGTAGGTCCCACCCTTCGGTGCAGTGATTTTCAACGTTTCTGTTGAGATGTCAGTGTTTCTCCAGTGCTGTGTGCAGGGCTACATTTCATCGCCACCGACAGAGTCGCCAGTGTCACTCATTTATGTTCCCGCTGTGGTGCTTCTTTGGTTTTGCTTTAGTCTACAGTGATCATTGTCCACCTGTATGTGTGTGGCTCTCATCTATTTGTTTTTAATCTGCCTTTGTATTCATCTGTTGTTGTTGTCATTTATTCACCCACTTTTACCATTCTCGTTTATGTATTCTTTTCTCATGTGCTTACGTTTTTTGTAACTCTCTTGGCTGAAGAGTGATATATTGTGACGCTGCCAGCTCACCCCATTATTGGGATTGAAATAACAATTAAAAAAACTTGAAGCTTGTTTAGAAGACAAATCACCGCAACTATAAAAATGTAAACAAGAGGATTTGTTTTCGTCTCAGGTGCAAAAAGTTAAAAATGAAACTGATAATATAAAATCCTACCCAGTTATTTGCTTGCGGCGCGCAAAAATGAAGGCGTGACAAGAAGTATTTATAATAAATTTTTGGAGGCTGTATGCTACTCACAGCTAATTTCATCAGTAAGAAGCATTACTGAGAACAACAAATGTTGAACACACTGGAGCAACGAGCAAATATAAGGAGAAAACCATCTCTAACCCACAACAAACATTGCTGTCTAACTTCAAACGATATTCTGCAGATCTGGTACAATGCAGACTGAAAACTTTTGCAAAGACAATTTGCTCAGGAAAAAATTTTAGACAAGCATTCCATACTGACCAGATTCTACTAGGTCTAGTACATATCAGGAGCATACACTGTCTTTGTCACAGAACATGAACAGTCAAGTCACAACAACCAATGGACAATTGCACCCACAACCTACACATCCAGTGCTTAGCTTTGAGGTGGCTCTCTATTTTGATAAGCTGTTGTTCTAATTGCTATCCTGTGTAGTTTGCTACCCACATTGCATACGCCAACAGAACTGAATTAGATTAAATGCGTTGGTCCAGAAGCCCCACAATAACGGAGAAATCCACAAGAGCACAGATCGGTGTTCACCAACCAGAGAAAGCGCTAAGGGTCATATCGGGCTACGGAAAGAACTGTGTGGATGTCTTACTTTTTTCATGTACTGAACTCTGTGAGTAATATTGTGGGCATACCGAAAACACTGCCTCCACCCATCTCAAAGACTTTTTATTCAAATAGAGAAAGGACATGAATTGCAGAACATTATGAGGCATGACTGTATACAGGTAAATGTGGAAGTGCATGACATTACTCACACAAGTATTTGACTAAGTGTCTACTGAAATATTCAGTTATATTGTCCAGGAGGAACCAGGGAAGTAAAACACAAGTGATGATCGGTAAGCTATGCACAATAATTTTTTTATCTCCCCTGGTATTGCAGCTGGAATTTCACGAAGATACAGTTTGAAGTTTGCGCTAGAAAGGGTCTCTTGTTTTCACGTATAGCTGTAGCAAGAGATCTACAGAAAAAAATACAGTGCACATGTTACTATGGTCTGCTTGTGAAGAGCAGCGAAGTGTAGTTCGATATTTGTAGGCCAAAGTTCATAAACCGAGTGAAATTCACAGGGACGTTCGTGGTGTATGTGGGGGGATGACTGTACGAATGGCAGCCATCTTCCCAGGTGGTGCGCTTTCTTGTAAGAGGGCCGTCTGTACCTCAGAGATTTTCCACACTCCGGGCAGCCAGTAACAACTCCTACCCTTGGGATATGCGCCCTGTGTTATTGGTGAACTCTGCTGAATATGGGACCACTATGAATGCTGCAGCCTACATTAAGGCTCTTGTTGAGATGCGTCTCACCCTTTGTGACAAACACCACAACACTGATGCTGACGGTGTCGAAATTCTTCGTGCTTATGCTCGTCCCCACGTTTTTGCTACTGTTGGTGAGAAAATTGCCAAATTTGGGAGGTGGGTGCTCCAGCATTCACCATACAGTCCGGACCTTGCACTCCTGGAGTTCCATCTGATTGCTCCCGCGAAGGCATTCTTGGCCAGACAACACTTTGCGACAGAAGAGGAAGTGAAACTGGCAGTCCGGAGATAGCTGTACTCCAACCAAACGGGCGTCTACAAACAGGACACGCTGAAACTGGTACCACGATGAAAATGTGTTCAGAATGTTGGTGGCTGTGTATAAAAGTAGGTGAAAAACTTAACTTGATTTATTCGTTGGTTAACTGTTAAATTACTTTTAGTAGAGTTATTGTGTGTTGCTTTCCGTCATTCCCTCATAGAATGCAATATCTCTGTTTGTCAGCAACTTGTAATTAAACTTATTAGGGCTTCAATTGAACAACAGACACAAAATCTAACAGACATCCCACAAATAATATACACATACAAATTTGACAGGTAGAGTAACTAAAATTTTGATTATACACATGTAAATTGACAGAAAGGAATAATGTTCAACAGCGCACTCATAACAAGAACGCAAAATACCGCTATACATAAAAAAAGAAAAAGAAAGTTAGAGTGATACTTCATTCTAACACTTTGGGAAACTTGGTAAACAAATGTTTTCACAATGGAGAAATTTACCTAAAACATAATTTACTCAGACAAGCTACTCTAGACCATTTAACTCAAAGCTAGCACTAGAGTCTGTGTTGTTGTCTAGAAGCAGACCCTCAGTAACATAATGTTTAGTACAAAAAATAAAACTTCTAGAGCCTTACACAAGAGCATTCTTGCCAAAAGAATGCATAAACAAGACTGAGGGGTTTTTACTTGACACTGGTAATATATCGCTGATACCAGATTACAGTCCACCACATCCCAAACAAACTAAGGTTTTTTTTCTGCACACAGTTAGATGACACTGAAAATGTAGGATATTACAGCAATTCCCAGCACTGTCGTCCTTCTAAAACGTAGAAAAACAACTGAAGAAAAAAAACACTTATGAATCACGTAAAGCGGGCTTCTTGGTAAATAATAATTCCACTTCAGACCTAGAAAATGGACAACATTTTTGGTGGCACCATTTACAGTAGTAGTTCCTGAAATGTGAGACGAAGGAAAACTAGTAACAGGCATGTTTCTAGAACCTACTAAAACCTTTGCCCCAGTAGAGCAGCGAATTTTGCTAAAGAAACTTGACATGCATAAAACGACGGAAATAGTAAGGGATAGTTTCTATCCTACAGAATGGAATGAATTGAGATCTTTCATATTACCGAAACTTTTAACTTGATTGATAAGCACATTTCAGATAAGAATATGTAAACACAGAGGTTGCCATGCATTGGGTACAACACTATTCAGAGTTTACGTTAACAATTACACACAATGAAACATACTGGCAGAAACAATACTGTTCACAGATGACAGCAACTTTTTAATTACTACTGCATTACCGATACACTCAGCAATATACGTGGAAATTCAGCTCACTTCTTTAACAAAAACATTTAAATATATTGCAGTGTTCAATATTGACCAGCATCTATTATTCTATGGAATCAGAGCTGTTCATACAATACTTCAGACAGTCATAATTCAGCAACAAAACGATAATGGGACTGAGATTTAAAAGTTACTGAAGCTGTAAAAGTTATTTTCGTACTTTATCTGTTTCTTAGGACGTATTTCAAACACATATTCCTCCCAGTAAAGTTAGTATTAGTTAATCTCATTATGGTGTGTCCTTAAAGGTGCAATACAACTGCCCAATAAATATGTTTTTAAAAGTACAACATACACTCAACTGTAGAAAAACAAACCTTTCTATGCATTTCTGATAGTGACAAATTAACATACAATATGCATGTTATGTTCGAGTCATACACAATGACACTTTCATGTCACCTACAGATTACTTACTAGAAAGTAATTTAACACTTTTAATTAGGAAACTTAACCTCTCCTCTTAGCCCACATTCATTTCTTTGCATTTTAATTTCATTAAGTTCATGTCTAACAATATTTTACACTCGTATTGTACTCACCGCTATTTACGTTTCAGATTGTTTTCTATTGTCAAATACTGAAATACTATAACACTGTCTGTATTATTCTCATAACATTTGCTTTTCTCTTAGGACCCTCATAAACTATCCAATTTATTTATCCAAATTGGTCTTATCTAGCCACAGAGTTTTGAAGCAAATCTGTACTTCTGCAAATAAAAACGTAAATATATTCTCACATTTGTGTTGACAGAAGAAGAAGATAATAAGAGATTGACTCAGGAAAAGTTTTCAGTTTGAAGAGAAATATACACAATAAAAGCTGTCAAAGGAAATGCTACAACAGAACCTGACGATTACATCAATTCTGACAATGGACAGTGAAACTTGGTAACTCGGTTGTGTTACTTCGCCCTCACACTGGAAAAGAAGATACAGGTATGTCAACATTTATTCTCTTTTACTAGGTACTCTGACAGTTAATTAAAATACCACAGTGTCGGAATATATAGCCTGCCTCATCCACGGAAGAACCACAGAACTTGTATTTCTTTTTATTTTATTGGAATCCCATTCGCATGTTGTGCAGAGTATTGATTTCTTTCTTTACTTCTTGCAGCATAATATATGGTTCAAAAAGATGTGACACTCGTACCATTTTGGTAACTTCCAGTGCTAATTCGTTTTTATCCGTTATCGTATCAACCATAATTGTGGAAATTCACGAAATGGTGAGAAAAACAATTTTTCAGTAAACGAATGCTACGAAAATCAACACAATAAATGTCGGTGAACTCTCCAAATTTTTCGTCAGTCAAAACTGCTATCAATCACGTCAAACATCTCCATAAATGGTGAAATATTTTTCAACCATAGTAGAATTTGATGAACTATTTCACGTTTTGTTCCACTTAATTATTCCTTGCAATCTCTGCATTTGAAAGGTAATCTGCGCATTTGAATGTCTCACTCACTGACTCGTCAACACCCAGCCCAAACTACTAAGGATGGAAACATAAAATCTACAGAGGTTGCTGACCTTATACTGTAAGCGTCCTTTCAGATGGAATTTTTCAAAATTCCACCCCTAGGGAGGGTCAAATGCGAATTAAAAGGTTTTTGTAGAATATGTCGTTATTGAAGCGATTTTTAAACTATACCTACGGAAAGTGGTATTTTATTTCTTGGTAAATAATAAAGAAATATGTGTTTCAGGGCTTTTGAAATTTTACCACTGTGGCGGTAAAACTGTATGTGAAAGCTTTCTTTTGAGAATAAAACAACTACTAAAATATATTTTGAGCTACATCTAGCAAAATGGTGCTTGATTTCTCACTTACAAACAAAATAATATGTTTCAGTGTTTTTCGAAAATAGTGAACGAAATGTTTTATGAAAATATTTCTTTATGAATGCTTAATCGATGAGAATTTGAATTTGACTTCACACTTGGAAAAAAGTGTTTCACTGTTTTCGATAATTCAGCCACTAATCGGATGAAATCTTTTATGAGAGTATTTCATTCTGTAAACATTTTTAGAGCTAAATCTATGACATTTATTATTTCACTTTTTGGTTGGATATAGAGAGATATGTGTTAGGGATGAATCTTCCATTGCAATATCAGTACAGAGAATAAGAGTCATGATTAACAGAAATCTTAGACTCTAGCTTTATGGTCAGATGTACATTCGGAAAAGACCTCGCTTCTATGGCCTTAATAAACATTGAAAGCTTAGAAACTGTTGCAATTTGTGAACAACAATAAATTTCATTAAAGAAATAAAAAAATATGTGGAGACCATTAAGTCTACACGAGTGAAGCAGCGAACACTAGGCAAGTGGCACAAAATGTCGAGCAAACAAATGGGAGGAACATGTTTTAGGAATTGCCCACTGCACTAGAAACGAGAATCAGTTTTGTTGTCTCATTTATGTATATATTTCCAACAACCGACTGCAAATCGAATTTGTCGATGCAAGTACATCAAGCATTTAAGCTCGACATTATGGAGCAATTTTATCAAGAAAGTTGTCCAGCGAAAAATATTGCAGGGTTTTTCAACGTGATACATTCGACGGTAAATCTTGAATGTTAATGCGTGAAAACTGTACTCACAGTACACAAATGGGCTTCTCTTGTGGGCTGCCAATTTGCCATGTGCTGTGCACATCAAGTAGCAGATGTGGGGCTAGGTGGAAGAGGTAGAGGGGAATCAAACCAGGAAGGAGGGCAAGGATGTTGAAGAGCTACACTGGAAATGGACGGGACATAGGAAGTGTCACAACCTCTTTCCATCTCCACGCCCTCAACCTCCTTTCCCAAAGGAACTTCTTACATTTCCCCATCCTGGTTAATGTGCTTCACCCCAATATTTGTCCGTCCTTGCAACTCTGAACCTCCTCTTCCGCTCCACTCCTCCCTTGAGCTCCCTCTCCTTCCCCTCCCTCTCTGTTGTCTCCTCCCTCCTCCCCTCAGTCGTTCTCATTTCTCCTTTCCCAGTCCTTGCATGAAATCCCAACGTCCTTCGCCTTGGTGTGCTGCCGGCTCCACCACTTCCCCCCTTCCTGCCGCCATCCTACATCAATCCCCCATCTCTATTCCCTCTCTCACTCCTATCTGACCTCCCCTCACTTGGAAGACCCTCAAAATTTTAATGTAGTTACTTAGTGCTGTTTTGCTGGTCACCGAGTATGTAACACATATGCAGTGTGTGTTCCCATACTGCGAACGCGGTTTTTAATTGTGCTATTCGTGCTGCCAGTATTTATGTGCTGTCTTCATCGAATGCCAGTGTAAATGTGCCTTATCAAATTATCCCTTCTTATTGTATGTTTCAACTCCAATTGTTTCCCCTTCTCATGAATAAATTTTTATCTTTTGTCCCCATGTTGTGTAAATGCACAATTTTACTGTGATATTTTATGTAATCCCTTGGCTAGGAGAGCGGCGAAGCGTGCCACTGCTAGCCCACCCCTAGCCCCATGAAGCATGACAGTGAAATGACAATAATGTGAAAAATAAAAGTTAACAGGTTGTGAGTCAGTTTGGAGCACTAGAGTGTTTACTTGTGAGTACATGCCATCGTTTGTTATGGTCATGAGTGTTGCTCTGCTTTGTTTAGTCGTAGTACCTGAATCAACATTGATTTACCTTTCACCTTCTAAGGGATTGGGTAGGGTTGTTTGTGGGAGGAAACCAGACAGTGTGGTCATCGCTCTAATAGGATTAGGGAAGGATGGGGAAGGAAGTCCACCATGTCCTTTCAAAGGAACCATACCAGCATTTGCCTGTAGTGATTTAGGTAAATCACAGAAATCCTAAATCAGGATGGTCGGACAAAGGATTGAACTCTGGTTTTCACGAATGCAAGTCTAGTGTGCTAGCCACTGTGCAACCTCGTTCGGTCGCCTTCACAGTCAGCATTGTTTCCTCGGATATGTGGTTAGGTGCCATGTATAATTTTGGTATCTGAATCAACAGTGAGCGAGCAGCAGTGTTGTAAAGCTGTATTGCAAAAGTTAGGTTATTATATTTGGTGATTGCGGTGGTGCAGTAGCAGATACTGCTTACTTCACGCAGCAACATGACACCACACGCTCAATGGCCATCCCAGCAAGCTTCCAGATACATCAATACTAACACCACTCAATGGGCTAAGACTGAGCGCAGGATGCCTCAGGCCACAAGTCATTGATTACCATTGATACTGATATTCATTAAACCTGTCTACAGCCCTGCATGAGGGATCAATCTTTCTCTTCGTCATCAAATCCTACGACCGCCTCATGATGGACCTCTCACCAGTGACAGACCGGCTACGTCACCCCCAGCATTGATACAACTTACTGGCTCCACTGGGTGCTGTTTCTTCATCTACACCATCTCGTCAGAGCAATGGGCCTTCTGGGGACTCCTCTGACCCTGTCAGTCTCCCCTCCCCCCACAATAGTCTACAATCTGGCCTACCACTCACACCCATAGGAGTGGCTCCACACCTGTATCAACTTCACCTGTTCGTACCATGGAGCCACGTCCTAGAATGCACAGCCGTCAGCAGTGAAGAATGGGAAGATTCCTCCTATGATATTGCAGACCAACTGTGGGCTGTTTACCAGAAAGACCACGTCAAGTACCTGCTTGACACAAAGGACAATTATCTCCAAGTCCTCAACTTTGTGATGTCAAGGGATATGGCAAATATTGTAATAGAGTAGTGTGACATTTAGTACAAGCTAGACATTCATCAGTGCTAAGCTGTTCACATTACATGTAATGATGATTGGATATAGAAACAACAACAAAAGTTTTGCATCACCTCGGTTCTGAAAGTTCTGCAACCTGTACAGAAAATTGGGATGGAGGTTAACATAAACATCATTTCCGCCCTTTTTATTGCTCATTTAAAAACCACACATTGCATGTTGTACTACCATGCAGCGAGACCTTCAGAGGTGGTGGTCCAGATTGCTGTGCACACCAGTACCTCTAATACCCAGTAGCACGTCCTCTTGCATTGATGCATGCCTTTATTCCTCATGGAATACTATCGACAAGTTCATCAAGGCACTGTTGGTCCAGACTGTCCCACTCCTCAACGACGATTCAGTGTAGATCCCTCAGAGTGGTTGATGGGTCACATCATTCACTAACAGCCATTTTCAATCTGTCCCAGGGATGTTCAATAGGGTTCACGCCTGCAGAATTTGCTTGGCCACTCTAGTCGAGTGATGTCGTTATCCTGAAGGAAGTCATTCACTAGATTGCACAACAGGGGTGCGAATTGTCGTCCATGAAGACGAATGCCTTGCCAATATTTTGCCGATATGGTTGCACTACCGGTCGAATGATGGCATTCACGTATCGTACAGCCACTATGGCGCCTTCCATGACCACCAGTGGCTTACGTCGACCCCACATAATGCCACCCTAAAACAGCAGGGAACGTCCACTTAGCTGCACTCGCAGGACAGTGTTTGTAAGGCGTTCATCCCAACCGGGTTGCCTCCAAACGCATCTCCAACAGTTGTCTGGTTGAAGGCATATGTGACACTCACCGTCAAAGAGAATGTGATGCCAATCCTGAGCGGCCCATGGCGAGTTGTTGGGCCTATCTGTACCACGCTGCTCGGTGTCGTGGTTGCAAAGATGGATCTCGCCATGGGTGTCGGGAGTGAAGTTGCACATCATGCAGCCAATTGGGCACAGTTTGAGTCGTTAACATGACGTCCTGTGGCTGTACGGAAAGCATTATTCAACTTCCTAGCGTTGCAGTCAGTGTTCCTCCGAGCCATAATTTGTAGGTAGCGGTCATCCGCTGCAGTAGTAGCACTTGGGCAGCCTGAGCGAGGCATGCCGTCGACAGTTCCAGTCTCTCAGTATGTCCTCAATAGGGTTCATGCCTGCAGAATTTGCTTGGCCACTCTAGTCGAGTGCCCTTCCTGGCACAAAGTAACAACTGGGTCGCGATCGAACTGCGATATTGACTGTCTAGGCATGGTTGAACTACAGACAACGCGAACAGTGTACCTCCTTCCTGGTGTAATAACGGGAACCGATCTGTTTTCACATCCTTTCCATCTAAAAGCGCTGCTCATGCATGGTTGTTTACATCTTTGGGTGGAGTTAGTGACATCTCCGAATAGTCAAAGGGACTGTGTCTGTGATACAATATCCACAGCCGACGTCTATCTTCAGGATTTCTGGGAACCGGCGCGACGCAATTTTTTTTTATGTGTGTATTACTGGTGTTATCAACCAATGGAAGGTTCTGATACATGGGTCGTAGTCAGGATGACCTCGTGCTGGACATTTCTCACTATCACGATAAAATAATTTCGTAAGATGACTCATTCAGTGAGAAGAATTCGTTTTGCCATACCACAGATATGCTTGAGATGGATTTGTGCTACAGTATGAAAGTACTGTAGGTCTTTTGTTGAGTCCTGTATTCACCAGGCATATTATAAAACCTCTTACCACAGCTATTATGATGACTTTCCAATTTTCATATGCAGAGGAAAAAGAAACAGCATATTTAGATATAAACTAGTTGGGTGTTTAGTTTGTTTCAGTGGCAAATAGTTGAAGTAACACTGCAGCGGAAAATAAATGGAAAAGTTTAATTGAAGATGCTTTGGTGGCATGGTCTTTGGTCCTGGGAGCTCATGTTTCGGATGTGAGAACAATGTACTATTTCAGTCGCAATTGCACAGGCAGAACCTAGCCATGGCTATGGGTGTGCATGTTTGTGTGTCTGTGTTTTCCGACATGTGTATTTGTGCCAGAGAGAAAGGGAGAGATCAGGAACTCGAAAGATAGTTTGACTACTGTTTTCTGCTGCGTATTTTTATGCACCATCCATCAGTCACCTATAAGGTGAGTGTCTCTTTTCCTTTATCTTATGTATTAATCCATACACACATTTCCATTGTTTTCGTATTTTAAGTATAACCTAGATTGTTAAGAAAGGATAATGATGAACGATGATAATATATTATTACATTAACACAACTGATTTAATCAAGTCCATACAATAATTTTACTCTAAAAGAATAATACAAGGGACAACCGTATGTATTTACTTGATGTAAATACAAGTAGTATAAGGTTAATGTTACCAATGTTTTAAATACAAAAGTAATTATTTAATGGAAATGAAAGCAAGTATGAATTGTGTCCAAATACTTTATATGAAAGGTTCATTATTAAGGTTTGACATGGATTACTTAGAAAATAGTAACACACTTACTCATTTATATGGATCGACATGTGTAAGGTTACTGAAATTTTTCGGAATTTAATTCAGGAATTTTTCCTCGCTAGTCTGAGATCGACTGAGTGTATGACACTCGTGATCCAAATTATTTTCCCACTCGATTTCATCTGACTGAGATGGACTGAGTTCATGCCATTATCAGTAGCTCTCCATTAAGACTTCATCATTAGTTTCAGGATTCACTGGCTTTCTGTCACTGAGGGTTGCGCTGTTTATTAAACATGAATACAGCTTGTAGGACACTGATCATCCGCATCAACAATACTGTTACAGTCTGAAAGGAAGTAAGTGTACATTATGTTACGGCTTCCCTGGATTGAATACATCTTTCGTGTGGTAATTTTAGGCATATTGAAACTAACTGCGGACCCTGGAACACAAGAGGTCAAAGAGCAATTTTAATAGGTTTGAGTACATCAAAAATAAAGTTTGAAAAATTGTTTTTATGTGGAGTAAAAATGTTAACTGTCTTTTTGTATTTCTAACTACTATCCAACTCTAGATGTTCAATGTCGATTGAAACACTTCTTGATTTTCTTCACATTGAATTTTTAAATATTTTTTTAAGAAACAATGTGTGCGCTTCCCTTATGAAGGCATCACTTAGATCCTATTACTTCTACAGAAATGGAAAGATAAATGACTGCAGTAACTTCATTAAATTCTTTCATTATTTCAAAAATTTATGAAAACACACTTTAACTTAAGCTTTATGGTACTCTAAAAAGTTCTTAAGTATAAGACAACATTATCCTCAACGTCTGTATCATAAACGTTGTAGGGTTCAGTTTCTTCTTCTTCAACAGTGGGTGTGGTTGCTTCCATTGTCATGTTATAGGGCAGCCCAATACAGAATTGATAGTGGATTTGTGGGACAGATTGGAGAAGTTCCATAAGAGTGGCATATTTTTTTCTTCCTCAGGTTAGGTTTCATACCCGTCAGCTGAAGAACTGAAGGCTGCGCATGAAGGCGACTTGATCTGGATGGCATCATTGGAAACGCTTTGAATGTCCCAGTAGTTCCTGACGTGTTCTTGTGAAAGAGTGTTTGGACTTGAATTTTTGAGATGAAGAACTTGTATGCCTCGGATTCCTTTTACTACTTTTGGAAATATAGCGTTGAGTTGCAAAATATTAATGAAATCCCTATCTTCCATAAGTTTTACAATAAACCTACAGCTTTCAGATACAACCAAGTCCATCCAGACTTTTGGGACACACATATCTCCTTGGATTTTTCTTTTTAATTGCTACGCGCCCAAATTCTTGATCGCATTCGTGTATGAATGGCCCAACACAGAAAATGGTTGCGTCATTGTTTCAAAGTGCATGTTTCCCGTGACGTAATGCCAAACTTTAGGAATCAAATGGTCTCTGATCTGCCCTACACAGTTATCACTAAATGCTACTAAGTGTTTCACATTGGGAGGCAGACTAGTGATATACTTAAGGAGGCAGGAAGCTGTCTCTTGGCATCCTCTTCCAGCTTGCCCCTCATGCCTTTGGGTTTTGAGATTGTGTATATCCAAGTTGTATGTCCATAACTGCTGAATGTAGTGAGTCTTTCAATTTGTTGGTTTTGAAGGTGGCATCTTTTTTGTAGGTCGAAACAGATACAAGTTGTATCGTTATCACCTGTCAGGCTATTTTTTTTTTTTTTACATCTTTAGCAGCTTCCACTTTTTGGAGATGTAATTCTTTTCCTCTTTCTGCAGTTTTTTTTTCTTCAATGGTACCATTCTCTATCACAACTTGCAGCCTGTCACAGGATAACAGGTGTCAATTTGGTGCCTGTGAAAACTTAGTTTGAATTCAGTGTTGAAAATTTTTCTGTAAAAACTTTCTTTCTCAGGGTAGTTGTCTTTTTCTTCTTCACATAATTTTGTGTACAAATCATGCATTTTAGATAAATTTAAATCAAGATTGAGATATCTTACATTTGGAGTCTTTTCCCCACCATAATGGCTTTCATAACGATGGAAGTTTCTTGTATGTTCCTTGACCATTTCGATCCTATGGTAAGAAATTTCGTTTACTGATTCCTACCTACCCCTTTGATCCTATATTCCACTATTTGTTCCCCTTTTTTAAAATTACATTTCTCACTTTTTTATTTGATTCGTCTAGGATTTTGAGAGAAAAAATATTTTGTATTCTCTGTTCACATAACTTAAACATACATGAAATAAGTTTTTTGTTTCCTCCTTTTTAGTGGATCTAACATAGTTGCTTCATTCAAAATTGCTGTTTGCAACTCCCAACATCCAAGGTTCCAATATGAATCAAAAATGCTCTGTCTTTGTTGTGAAGAGATGTTACCACTACATGTATACTGGTAGTCATGGTCGTGTGCTTGCATTTCTTTTTTTCTGTGTATTTTATGTTTTCTGTCAACATATGACTGACGTGAGTTTCTTAGCTCCTTTCTTTGTACTTGTTTCCAATCGTGGGCTCTTCTTACTCATTTTTTCCGTCGCAGAGGCTCTGGAGGAATTGAATTGTAGGGTCGGTCTTCCAGAGCTACACCTTCTTCTTCACCTCTTCCTGGAGACAAGAAATAGGTTTTAATGGAGAATATTAAAAAGTGTTTAAAATGTTTTTCGAGTAAAAGTAGCATAATACACAATTATGCTTCCTTTATTTCTGCTCTGGTCACTCACAGAGATTATTTGATTGTGCCACAACTATCGACTGGGGACATACCAGATGCTAGAGATAAATTTACTACTTTTAGTGTACAGCCAATGAAATAAGTATGTCCCTGAAGCAAGGAGTTCTATCTTCTCGAAGATCTTCAAATAGAAGCATAGGGGAGCTTTTCTCTATCATAGATAGATAAAATAAATCAAATTACGCGACAATTCTTCACTGCTTTTAACACTTTCTTCACCAGGGTCATAGAGTCCTTGTCATCATGAGAGTGATCTCTCAAAACTATTGGTGGATCCCCAGGGCACAATGAAATATTATGCTCAGTAAACAAAAGTTGACCTCACTTAACCTCATTTTAGAATGATTTCAGTGTTATTTCATTTATTTAATTCCTAATTATTTTCATTTAAAAAGCTAAGGTAATTTTACTGTAGGTAGTTTTCAGGATAACCCTATAGGTACTTTACGTGAGTCAGAGATGTTTTCATCAATGTTGATGCTTTCTCTAGAAGGACCAGGTACCGAATAATCCATTTTTCGTTCACAGTTGAAATATTACAGTACTGAAAAGTTATCATTCCTTATGTGGAAACTGAAACCTTACATTTACTGAGAAACTTTTAAACAGCTTGGAAAAACTAGGCATAAATACTTATGGGTTGCGTGAAGTCAGAAGCAAGTTGTAACATGTGACCTGTGTAACAAAACAAGCTAGAACAAAGGGATCTAAGTGACACCTAGACCCCTAGCACTCTAAGAAATAAACCACTTCTTTTAGTCAATGAAGAGGCGCTCTGCTAGGTGGCAACACCTGTCAAGAAATACATTTAGATCTGTTTACCATAAAAGATTACTATTTTAACTACCATAATTACAATAAAACTGGTAATTTTAGGAAAGATCGCTTAGGCCACTTGTGATCTAGGGTTCACTGTTACAGTTAATTTGTGTTTTACCTAGAATACTTACCTCTGAAAACTTTCAGTTTTCAGAGCAAGTGTCAAAGTTAAAAATATCCCGAGACACCATTTAGCAGAGATCCTGATGTGTGGCAGCAGTGGTTCCGTGGGTGTGAGTGATAAAGATCCTGATAGTGATGTTACTGGCTGAAAGAACTGCTGAGATTTTGTTAGAAAATGAATATTTGCATCCTTGGAAATACACATGGTTTATTAGGTGCCAGTTCAACACAAAGCACATACGAGAATAACAACATACAGTGAAACAACATACATGTGCGTATTACCAAATACTGAACATAAAATACTGACTTTAGTTATTAAAGAACACCAAAGATGTAAAATACATTAACAAAAACGAGGACTGCGTACATGAAAGTGGTCATATTTCAAGAACAGAACAGGAAATACCAGAAAAAACATAAAAATGAATCACAGAAAGACGTAATTTCTTTCAGAAAAATTTGAAATATCTAAATGGAGGAAAAGTAAATATCCTGCCACACTCAAAACAAAATCTTGTAAACTGTTATGTATTTACCTGGCCTCAGATATGAAGCTTGTATAACGAAGACAGAAATAGATATTACGAAGGTATTATTGAATGACAACAAATTACCCATTATTGCAACATGTACTAATATTTTCAGCAATGAAGTTTCTCACGACTTTTCTAGGAAAAGGAATACTAAAGAAACAGATGCTATAGAGATAAGAGCTTTCTCTGGTTTTTGATATCAGTATGGAACCCTGAGACGTTCTGGGAAGAGTTTATCAAAGATGTGGGATAACTCGAAGGACAAGGGATTCGAATCATCCTACTTATGCATGAGTGACTATGGCAGGAAACATCAGGTGGTTAACGGATTGTTAAAGACTACACCTGATGTACACCAGCGTCGTACTGACCAAGACACGGGGATTTGCAACAGAACGGCGGCTGGCAGCTACGTGAGGTGGATATAAATGATATTAGGTCGACGGAGGAATTGCTCTCTGATGATTCAACAAATGGCTGGCCGTGAACCGCTCGCATATTGACACAGAGGCTGCGTCCTCACACAGCAGCGCTGGCATCGGTCGTCAGACGCCCTCGCCAGATGAGTCAGCCAACAACTTGGTCACGCTGTGTCCCTCCTTCGTCGGCTTTGGCGAGGTTGAGGAGGTTAGGTTGGGCTATAATCTATTCCGTGTGGGAAATAGGTTCACATTTTAAGGGGAGGTTTACTATCTTTGGCCCTAAAAAAGCATGTTGCTTGAGAATTGTTTTCTCGGGATGTGTTGTATATCAATGTCAAATTCACTCAAAATGCTTATTTATATTTCCTCTACAAACTGGAATTTTTTCGACCGGAAATGTCGAAGAGGAAACGCGAAAGTGCTGCCGGAACGAAACAAATTTCCGATGTAGACCTCCACGCGCAGTATGTCCACAGGTCAGCCGGCTAGTCTGAAATCAAAATTGAGTTGACGTTAGCAAAGTATATAAGATTCTTTAGGAGCTGTACCTCGCTTAAGTTATTTGGACCATAGGAAACAAAATGGCGGCCATTTGAATTTACCAAACCGCGCGATACAAAAAAGGTCATTTCGAAAGAAACGCGTTTGAACTTTTGACTATATACAAATGCAATGTTATGGAACTTACGTTCAACCTGCTATTCCGGGACCATAAACTATTCCTTCCTCACAGAGGGCGTTTCGCTCAATATCGGTCTTCCTGCTCTGTTCCAGAGCTGCTCGTACGGCTGGTGACAAGCGGTTTTCGGCCGCTTGAATCCGGTGGTCGTCCGAATGCTTGGCGAACTGCATCGAATAGAGTCCCAGGGTGACGTCCATCGTAGTCATGGTCTTCAGAATTGCTGAAGAGCCTTCGTTGAAACTGCTTCAGCCATTTAAATTTCAGATTTTGTTTGAGCTTTTAGTTATTGGCATTCAGCCATATTTAAATTAAAGTGGTTGTACGGCGCTTTCAGCCACTAACTAAGTTCCAAAACTAAAGGTCTGTTTTTTTTCTAATTTATTGGCCCTTGTAATGTTTATTCATATAAAAGGTTCTATGTTCGAGTGTTACTGACAGCCGCATATTTTGGCCCCTTTCCATAACTTAAACTACCTGTCCTCTACTGTGGGTTTTGCAGGGCATCTCAGGATGCAATCTCCATGTCTTGATGGTCAGGAGTTTCAGGAGGCAGGGCCTGTTGCAGGCTTTGTGTTGGATTGTAAGGAGATGGGGAGTCCAGGTAAGGTCGCGGTCGAGAGTGAGGACAAGGTATTTTTTAGGTAGGAGTGAGATAGATAGGAAATCATGAAGATGGAAGCAGTGGCTGGTGTGGCCTATGATGATAGCCTGCGTCTTGCAGGCATTGATACAAAGGAACCACTGGTTGCACCAAGTGGTGAACTGGTCAAGGTGGGTTTGGAGGGTATGTTGGGATCGTTGAAGGATAGGATAAAGGTTTTGGAAGGCAGTGTCATCAGCAAATTGGAGGAGATGAACAGGTGGGGGAGGTTTGGGCATATCAGCCATGTACAGGAGATAGAGGAGAGGAGAAAGGATGGAGCCTTGGGGCATGCCAGTGGACCGATAGAAGGTGTGGGAGTTGGAATTGTGGGTAGTGACAAAGAAGGACGAAGGGAGAGGAAGGAAGCAAGGAAATGGACGACATTGGTAGGGAGAGCATAGGTCTGGAATCTGAACAGGAGCCCGGGATGCCAGACACAGTTGTAGGAGTTCTGGAGGTCAAGGAAAACGAAGTTAGCAGAGCAGTGAGAGTTAAGTTGGAAGGAAATAAGATGGGTAAGGTTAATGGGCTGGTCGTTGGCTGAGAAGGAAGGACAGGAGCCACACTGGGTAAGGGGGAGGAGGTGGTGCTGGTTAATATGGTGGTGAATATGGTGGGAGAGGAGGACATTGTACAGGGTAGCAAGGGCAGCCAGGAAGGAAAGGAGGGGGGGGGGGCATTTCTTGAGGTGGCAGTAGGTAACGCCGTAGTGACCAGGGCAGTGTTGTGTTTGGAGCGGAGGTCCAGTGTGACGTTGTGTGCGGTGATGGGAGTGTTGATGGCTGAGGGGGGTAACTAATCCAAGTACTGGAAACTACGGGTGACAAGTGGGACAGAGGTATCAGTGCAGTCAAGGATGGTGGGGAAGAGGGAGTAACCAAAATAGGGCTCATCAGGAATGGAGGAGATCTCAGAGAGGTCAGAAGCAAAATCGTTAGCCTTATTGAGATTGTCAGGCAAGGGGCAGTTATTGTGAAGAATAGGGTAATTCTGGATGGGATGGCTACCAGTAAGGCGGTGGAAAGCTGATCAGTACTTAAAGGAGTTGACAGGGAGGATGGTGTTGAGGCGAATGCATGTCTGGAGCAAGTCCCAGTGTTTCTTTTCTGTAAGGAGGTTCTGGATGTGTCGTCGTAATTGCGGATGGTAGATGAGTGTATTTCAGTCACAGATGTGAAAGAAGGAGCAGTAGAGCCTGCGGGATCAATAAAGAAGAAGGGCAGCCTGTGGAGGAAGCGTAGGGGGGGGGGGGGGGGGTGAAGATGGATGAGTTAAGTATGGACATGGGCCTCCACAGCGTCAGTGATGGTCTTCTGAAGGAAGGAAGAGACGTGGGTGATGTCAGTGGGATGGTGAAAGGTGAGGGTGTGGCTTTTGACCTGTGAGGCAAAGGAATCCCGGTAAGCATCACAATTGGCACGTCAGTAGTTGTGGACAGACTTTGGAGTGCAGTTGGGTGTGGCGCTGCAGGGGAATCATGGGCAGAGGAGATGGTGAGAAGGACAGGTAGGTGGTCAATACCAACAGGTTCGAGGATGTCCATGGCAATACGACCAAGGAGGTTGGGGGAAGCGAGGATAACATCTGGGGTGGAGTTACTTTCAGTATGGGTGTGTTGTGGGAGAGGAACAAAGTCACCATAGAGGGTGACAAGGAACTGATACACTGCCGAAGGGTGGCAGGGTCACAGCTGTGGATGTTTAGATCAGCAGCAATCACATGGGTGGAGAAGGTACGGTCAACATAGGAAATGAAGTAATTGGAGAGAGGAGCTGTGGGATGGATATAGATAGTGACACAGGTGATGGTAAGGGACAGAAAAAAGTTGCTGAGGAGGTGTTCAGTCAGATCACTGAGTAGGGGTTGTGGCTGGAATGTGAGATGCTTTAAGTGACCAATAGCGAACCGGCCTTGGGTGAAGGGAAGGGGATTGTCAGTGAGGTGAAGGAGATAGGGAGAGGTGCGGACACATGGTGAGGTTGGAGGAAGGTTTCATTAAGGATGAAGGAGCGGACCTGCTGCTGAGATAGGGTATGCATGAAAAGATATGGAATGTTAATTCCTTTTTGAACTGCAAATTCATTAACATTTAATGTAAAGGGAGTGGAAGGACTTGACCCATACAGTGACCATTTCATTTCAACATATTAATTTGCATCATAGATAAATCATTAAGAGAATTACAGTCCTAACTCAGATAATAATTTCTTTAAGAAACGGCATTCAGGCAAGCTTTACAAAAATGGTTCAAATGGCTCTGAGCACTATGGGACTTAACATATGTGGTCATCAGTCCCCTAGAACTTAGAACTACTTAAACCTAACTAACCTAAGGACATCACACACATCCATGCCCGAGGCAGGATTCGAACCTGCGACCGTAGCAGTCCCGCGGTTCCGGACTGAGCGCCTAGAACCGCTAGACCACCGCGGCCGGCACAAGCTTTACAAACTGCTTGTTATAAAAAACCACAAATGGATTAATCTCTTTAAAGACATTTAAAAACGCGCCACTCAGTCCAATTTTACAAACTGCTTGTTATATGGACCCACAAGCGAATTAATCTCTTTGAAAACATTTAAAAAAACTGCCACTTCGGCCAAGTAAATCATTTAAAATAAACTTTACATCAAATAACCAAGAAATCAATTATTATTTCCACATGGATTAAAAACCACCCCTCCCGCAAGAGATATTACCAAACAATTTTACAAGTTTATAGACAGTTTGATCAATAATAACCCAGTTATTTCCCCATCAAAATTGACATATGCCACTAAGGCTGAACTGCACCACAATTTTAGAAAACAGTTTCAATTAAGGCACATTATTCTAGAAATCCCTCAAAATTTAAAACATTTAACCCAGGCAACCTCGCATAGCCACCACCAATTTTAGAAAACAGCATCTTCTACAATAACTGAGCCCCGAGATTGTGCGGCCGCAACTTGGCCATGAACGGTGGAGGCGACTGAGTACTTATCTTCAAATTAAGATGTGGACTCCATTTGTACTTCCACCCCATTCAGAACACCGAAATCGGAACCAAACAGCACACACGAGCTCAGGCGAAGTCCATCGCCTGTACACTCATTAGTAATTTAAAAGGGGAGGCTCGCACTTCGGTGGCCCACTGCTTCTGATCTCTGAATCATAAATCAGAAGCGACAACAGGGAACTAAACAACCCTTCCTTCACCTTAATACTCAAACTTATACAGAAAACTACTTCGATAAAATTGACAATAATAAAACTAATTTTATTCCTTTAAGCAGAAATACACACGAATGATGCAAGTGGAACTGGCTCATTAAAAGCCAAGCATCACATGGAGCACCTTATGTGGGCCTGTAAGGTACCACACGGCAATCTTTAGACACGGAATGTAGATCGTTCGGTAAGGCTGCGCACACGTATCAATGTTTTAGATACTTGCCAGCTGAAGAACAATACTATTAACGAGTGAAGCACACGCTTAATAAGACGCATGAAATATCACATCACAGTTCTCGCAACACTTTGGTGCCTCAAGAGCAATCATCATTATATTTCACTAATCGTTGGTAGGACTTGAATTACTTAACTTAATGCCAGCTGCTGGATCAATGTGGCAAAGAAACCAGACGCTGCTTAGTCCGATAGTAACAGTGTGTTCCTTTGCAGAAGCGAGCAAATGCATAGCTTCACAAGGTTGCCAAGAAGCCACAGTGCTGGCCTGCTGTTACTGACCCCAGTAAGATCAAGCGTTAACTGCCACCCATACTCAGGCACACTGTGCTCGCTGACGTTTCTCCAACGTCTCGCTAATAAGCGCACTTCTGCATGCCATGCCTAACGTTGTTCCTCTCCTTCCACTAGGTACTGCCCGCTATATCCTCAGCCAGCCCAGGCTCCAAAGACAAACTTCTGCCAGAGTGAATCGATAGTGCCTAAGCCAACGATATCCTTGGCGCCGGCACCACAGGTCAAGGTATTTTTTGGCAGGAAGGGAGCGAATGTTAAGGTAGAGGAGACGATACTGTTGACGCACCAGGAGGTGTGAGGGAGGAAAAAAGAGTGCAAGGAGAGAGACGCTTACACGAATGTGTCAAGGCGAGTGAAGATAAAGTGGGTGCCACAGTTTTTTTTCTTTAACGTTATTTTCATATCTTTACAATAAAGGTAGGCCGGCAGTGGCCTATCTACACATCTCTTCGGCAACAGTGAACACATACAAGAAACAGAAAGACAGAAAAACAAAATAAGCATGGTGGACAAAAGCAGGAGACAGACATATTAAAATAAATGAAGCCATCAACGGGCGCAATGTTTGGAAAAAGAAATTTCATCATGATACACAATGGGGAAGAATGAGTTTACACACATGAACAGAGGAGCACAAACGAGAGACATGAAGCACTGACATGAAGACATGCACAAGCACTGGCGACAATATCTGATGTTCACAGTTGCACTGCTAACACACAAATCCCGGGGACCTGCCAAAGGAAAGAGGTGCAGGTAGGAGGGAGAGGGGGAGGATGTTGATGCCAGTGGGAGAGGAGAATGGATGGGGAGGGGAGAGGGTAGGGGGGTTATGGAAGCCAGGGGGAGGGGAGGGAGGGAGAAAGAGAGGAGGGAGAGAAGGGTAAGGGGGTGCCCTGGAGGAAAAGCACAGGGGGAGGAAGGGGAGGATCAAAGTTGGTAGGAGGGGTAGATGGGGGGGATGAGGGCATCATCAGGGAGGGGGAGTTGGTAGAAGCCACCTTGGGCAAGGGTATGGAGTGTGGAGAGATGGAGAGCGGGTGGGAGTACAGGCACGGCAGTCGATGGGGTGGGAAAGGATAGGAGAGACAAGTGGGTGAGGGAGATCAGATCAAGTTTGTGGGAGGTGTAAAGGATCTGAATCCATTCAAGGAAAAGGAGTAGGTGTGGGAAAGGAATTAAGTCATACAGGATCTACATGGGGGAGGGGAGGAGAATGCAATGAGTGAGGTGGAGCACATGGCATCCCAGGATTTGAAGAGATTCGTAGAAGGTAGGAGGGGCAATGATCCAGGTGGGATGGGCATAACATAGGATAGGGCGGATGAAGGATTTATAGGAGTGGAGGATGGTGTAGGGGTCCAAAACCCATGTGCGGCCAGGAAGCAGCTTGAGGACGCAAAGTCAGGAGGGTGCCTTGGCTTGGATTGTCCGGATATAGGGGGGTCCAGGAGAGACTACGGTCAAGGGTGACACCAAGGTACTTGAAGGTGGGGTGAGGTTGATAGGACAGCTGTAAGATAGTAACATAAAAATCAAGGAGGCGTAAGAAGGGGTGATTTTGCCTACAATGATCGCCTGGGTCTTGAAAGGATTGACCTTCAGCAGCCACTGGTTACACCAAGTGGTAATCCGGTCAAGATGGGATTGGAGAAGGTGCTGGGAGTGATGCAGGGAGGGGGCAAGGGCAAGAAAGGCGGTGCCATTGGCTTACTGAAGTAGGTGTGAGGGGGGTGAAGGTGACGGTGTGTCCGCCATGTAAAGAAGGTAGAGAAGAGGGGAGAAGACGGAAACTTGGGGCACACTAGCGGAGGAGGGGTAGAAGGTGTACGAATCTGTGTTATGGATGGTGACATAGGAAGGACGGTGGGAAAGAAAGGAGGCGATCAGATGGACATAGTTAATAGGAAGTGCAAAGTCTTGGAGCTTGAAGAGGAGACTGGAATGCCATACACAGTCGTATGCACGTTCAAGTTTGAGGGAGAGGAAGATGGCAGAGCGACAGGAGTTGAGTTGTTCGGAGAGGAGGTGAGTAACGTGAAGGAGAATGTCATCGGCAGAGAAGTATGGCCGAAAGGCACATTGGGTAGCATGAAGGAGGCAGTGCTGGTGGAGATGCTGGTGGATGCATCACGTGAGGATGGATTCCAGGACCTTGCTGAAGACCGAGGTAAGGCTGTCAGGACACTAGGAGGAGACAGAAGTTGGCTGATTGTCGGATTTGAGGAAGATCAGGATGGGAGGTTTTTCCACAGCTCGGGGTAGAAGCTGATCAACAAGAGCACATTATAAAGTCTGGCCAGGGTGGAGAGGAAGGAGGATGGAGCTTCACGGAGATGACGATAGGTAATACAGTCATGATCTGGAGCAGTGTTGCGTTTTGTGTGGAGTGTAGATATAGCTTGAGTAGTGATTTGGGCATTGAGTTTGTGTGTAATGTTGCGCAAGTATTGGAAGCCAGGAGCAAGTGGAGGGGCAGAGGTGTCAGTTCTATCATGGACATCAGGGAAGAGGGGGTAATCGAACTGGGGATCGTCAGGGAGGGTAAATATATGGGAGAGATAAGAAGCAAAATGGTTGGCCTTACTGAGGTCATCAGGAAAGTAGTGGTCATGATGATGGAGAGGGTAGTAGGGGGGGTTTAGATCTGGTAAGGTGGCAGAAGTCAGACCAGTACTTAGATAAGTTGATAGGTAGGGTAGCATTAAGACGGGTGCATGTCTGTCGTCAGTCCCGGAATTTCTTTGCCTCGAGCGAGTTTTGGATGTGTCATTGGAGTTGCCGGTGGTGTTGTAGTGTGTCCCAGTCACATGTGTGAAGGAAGGCACGGTATAGACACCTTGTTGCGGTAAATTGGGATGGTGTGGGTGGATGACGACAGTAGGGATGTGGGCCTCCACAGCATCAGACAAGGTCTGCTGGAGAAAGGAGGCATCATGGGTAATGTCAACTTGGTGGTGGTAGGCGAGGGGGTGGCTATCGATCCGATTAGTGAGGGTATCCTGGTAGCTATTCCAGTTGGCATGAGAGTAATCATGGTCATAATTTGGGGGAGGGTCGATGCAAGGGTCAGGACTTGGGCGTCGACCATCTGATACAGTGTGGAGGACAGGGAGATGGTCACGGCCAGTAGGGTCAAGGACATCCACTGCTATGCGGCCAAGGAGCTTAGTGGGGGCCATGACGACATCGGGATAGGTGCTGGATTCGGGGCAGGTGTGTTGGGGAATGGGAACGAGTTCACCTTGGAGGGTGGAGAGGAACTGATGCCACCGCCATAGCTGGGTGGCGGAACGACTATGGATGTTGAGGTCGGCGGCAATCACGTAGGAGGAGAAGGTACAGTCGATGTAGGAAAGGAAGTCGAAAGGAATAGGGTCAAAGGGGTGGAACAGGTAATGGTAAGGCCGGGGAAGAAGAGACTGCGGATCAACTGTTCTGTAGGCTCAGGAAGGAGGGGTTGGAGCCGAATAGGGATCTGGTGGTTGTGCCCAAAAGCTACTCCGACAAGCGCTATCGGGAGGGGAATATCAGAGTGGTGAAGGAGGTAGGGCGATGTGTTGATGGGATTTTGTGGCTGGAGAAAGATTTCGTTGAGGTGGAAGGCATCCACGAGGTGGATTGTGAGGGTGTGCATGAGGAGGTTCTTGTTAACAAGAAGGGAGCGGATTTTGTTGAACAAGATACAGTGCTGTCGTGCCATGACAGGAACTTAGATGATGGTGTAGATACAGGAGAAGGTAAAGTGGGTTGCTTATGGGACTAGGTGGCACAGTTATTTAGGTGGAAAACGGACAGGCAGGGAGGGACATCTGCTGGATGGTGTGGGGGCGCTGGAAAGGATGGACGTTTTGGAGGACGATGGTAAAGAACCTGATGATGTCGTTGGCAGTGGGGGAAGGAGAAAGGGAGTTGCCAGGAGGGGTGGGGGCATCCAGAGGGCGGATGGGGATGGTGAGTTCAGGACTGGAGGGGGATCAGGCTTTGCACTTCTGCGAGTAGGTGGGGTGGGGAACGTTGCAGGAGGGGACTGGAGGTTGGGACACTGCCAGAGGAAGTGCACGTGTTTACAGTGCAGGCAGACTGGGGCCTGGCGGCACTCAGTTGTTAAGTGTGTGTTGTAGCACAAACACCTCTGGCAGCAGATGGATTGGGGAGAGGAATGGGAGGGGTCAACTTTGTAGCAGCGATAAAACAGGAGGGCCCCCTCCTTTCGGAGAAGGTCTGTAGAGAGAGCGTGCTCAGAGAACACCCGCATAAGGCGAGTGGGGCCAGCAGGGATTGTACATCCGGCAGATGGCACCTACGTCCTGGTATGAGTGTGCCTTAAGCCCCACCAACACTTTCTCCTCCATGATCATTGGACTAAGCCAAGTGATCAAGACAGTGAGGGTCGGCAGGCGGTGTGGAGGTTGGTGCTGGCAGGAGGACGAATTGGGCTGGGCAGGGGTGACGGTGGTCTTGGGACCGAAGTGGATAATTGGGTTATGGGTGAGGATATCAGTGTGGAGGGTAGGGCTGGTGGATTTGATGTGGACAGAGTCACGTTGCAGGACTAGGATGGAGATGGGGCCAGTAGGATAGTACTTACGGAGTAGGAGAGTGAGTTTGTGGGAGGCGGTTTGCAGGATAGGAGTTACAGGCAGGTGGTGGGCGGTGGAAAGCTCTGTTGTTGTAGTTGGCAGTTGTGGTGACGGCGGCGTCGGTGGCAGAGAAGCTGCAGCATGTACTGTGGCCCTACATGCCACAACCCATGCTGGGGTTGTGGATGCAGAAATGGCAGGGGAAGGAGGAAGGGGAGGGAAGGGATCAGGCCGTGTACAGGGAGAAGGTGTGACTGCAGGGGTGGAAGGGAGAGTGAATGGAGTTGGGGTAGGAATGGACATGGGTGGGATGGCCATGGGAGTTAGTCTGTGCACACCACGTAATGGTGGTAGCTGAAGCAGATGGAGAAGTGTAGATGACAGAGGTAGTGGGACTGGACACGATAGAAGAGACTGAAATGACAAAAGACAAAGATGAAGATGAACACGAAGCCACAGACGATGACAATGCCCAGGAGGAGCCCACGGAGGAAGGCTGCTGCTGGGCTGCGATGGCGGGGAGGGGGGCCGGCGCCCCTCCCTGCTGCTGCTGCGGCGACAGTGGACGACGGGCTGGTGGGCTGGTGCGGGCTCGTGGGGACAGCAGCGGCAACAGCAGTGCAGCGAGCACCAGGAGACGGCTACACGGTGACGAGGCGGCAGTGGCACCGAGCACTGGCAGGCGGTGGCGGCAGCAGCGAGCACCGAGAGGCGACGACCAGGGGGCGGCGGCGAACTCCGTGTGGCGAGGACTGGGTGGCGGATAGCAGGCAGCAGTGATGGCGTGCAGACGGACGAAAAGACGACAGCACTGGCTGGAGCCCATTCAAATCGATGGTACACCCTGAGTTAGCCCAGGCAGTGTAATTCCTCGACTTGGAACTGAGAGATTCCAACCCTCAAATGGGTGGATGCCACAGTCACTGGCCATGTTTATGTTCCCTATGCATTACTGTTGTGTTCAAATTAAATTCAAAAGTAACGAATGAGCGTTCCTAATTTGGCAATGAATGAATCATTGCTGCCATGAAGTTAGCGGAGAATTATTAACACTGATTCATATTAATTGTTGCTTACAAATTACAGGATCGAGTTCCCTACAGCCACAAATCAATATCAAGTGACTTGGCGACACCCAACAACAAACAGCTGATGGCACTGAGCCACAGGGGAAGACAATGTCCACACTTTCCAAGGTGACGTGCAGAGCTGCCATCGGTCGCAAGCGGCGAGCAACAGCACCGCTCAAGATTCGTGTTAATTGTCTTTAGCACTTAGTATGCTGGCAAGAAATTGTTGACAGTAACAAACATGTACTTAGCGAAATCAATTATTAATTTCTATTTTGTTAATGAAGTAGCTGCAAACACTAGTGTTGAGTTAATAATTATGAAGAAAAATACATCATACCTGACCATTTGCACTAATGTGTTCTACATGCAATTACCTAGCCGCATTCGAGGGTTGGATTCCCTCACTTCCTGATCGAGGACTCACACTGCCTGGGCTATACTCAGGGTGTATCTTTGACGTGGAAGAGCCCCAACTGTTGCTGTCATGCTGTCGCCCGTCTGCACGCCGTCACTGCTGGCCCCCCGTCTGGTCCTCGCCGCCGCCTAGAACCTCCCGGCGCTTTTCGCCGCCCCATGCTCGTCGAAGCCCCCCGTTTTAGTTCCTTTTGTACTTTCGCGACTCCTGCCACCTGTGGGCACTGCCTGCACCATGGACACCCCCACTGTCACCATCATCTACACCTCCCCTTCACCTGCCCCCACTGTATCATTGAGTGCTTCATGTGGGATTAACCTGTCTCATCCACCTACCCTATTCGTGGTCTCCTCCCCTTCTACCTCATCATCCATGTATCCCCACCTGTATGTCACTCCTGCTCCTGCACCTTGCTCCTGCTCTTCTGCTGCCCCTGCTGCTGCCCCCCCTCCCACTCCTGTCGCCTGGCGAGACGACTTCCCCCCCTCCCCTCCCTTCCCCCTGCAACTACCCCTGCTTCCCCTGCCTGGGTCACTGCCCACCACGCCACAGTCACCGCCACAGAGCGCCCTACCCTCTCACCTGTTGCTACTGCTTCAAAGGAGGGCCCTGCTTCCCACCACCTCCCCATCCATCCAGTCCCTCATCCCTCCTCCCAGGCAACACCCACCAAAAAATCTTCCAAATGGCCCAGTGGCGACCTCTCCTCTACTCCCTCATCCAAAAAACCACTGCCCGCCCCACCTCCCTCTGACCCCTCTGAACCCTCTCACCCCTTCCCGCACCTTTCCCACCTCAACCTCCTATCTCGTCAACAGTATCATCTCCTCTACCTCAACATTCACTCCCTCCCTGCAAACAAAACCTCTTCATCAATACCCTATCCCAGCACCAGGTTGACTCCTTCATTTTTAATGCAACCTTCCTCCGACCCCACCATGTTGTCCGCACCTCCCCCTATATCCTTCACAACACTGACAATACCTTTCCCCTAGCACGAGGTGGGGTCGCTATAGGCCACCATAAGCATATCCCTGCCTGGCCACAACCCCTCCTCAATAACCCGACTGAACACCTTCTACTCAGCCTATTTTTTTCCTCCCTCACCATCACCTGCGCCACTGTTTATATCTACCCTGCAGCTACTCTCCCGTTTACTTCATTTCCCATGTTGACCATACCTTACCCATTTATGCGATCGCCGCTGACCTGAACATCCACAGCCGTACCCCTGCCACCCTTCGGCAATGGCATCAGTTCCATGCCATCCTCCATGGTGACTTTGTTCCTCTCCCACAGCACACCCGTCCTGAAAGTAACTCCACTCCTATGTTATCCTCATTTCCCCCAGCCTCTGGCAGACATGTTATGGATAGCATTCATCGCACTCTATGTGTGGAGAACGCTAAGCCATTGTGATGTAAATAACCTAAATCGACTACATTAATATGTGTATCGATCTTTGCAGTTGTACCAATAACATCAAAGATAAATGTAAAACTATCTATATCTGGAGCCCGCTCCAGCTACTGCCGGGTCTGGGTGCTGATGAAGTCCTCTCCATTTGGCTCGGTCCTCACACCACTTTTCTTCCTCCACCTGCTGCCAAGTCACATCCTCTGGGGCAGTGTCCTAAACTCGATTCCCCTCCCCCCCACCTCCAACACCTGTCGCCTTCCTCACCCTACCTATTCCCAAAAATGTAATGCCCAGCCCCTTCCTTTCTCTTCCGAACGCTCTGTCCCTGTCCATTCCATTGATAATCCCACTCCTCCCTAGCTGCCCATTCTGTCTTTCACCTCAACACCTTCGCCACCTACTCCCATAACCTAGCCCACTTAACCTTTTCCTGTCACGGCACCATAACAACCCACCGCGTGGAAGGCAAAGGTCCCAGCACACTGTTTTAATCTGTCAGGAAGTTTTATATCAGCGCACACTCTTGCTGCAGAGCGAAAATCTCATTCAACCTTATCTTCAGTCTCTTCTTCCCTGGCCTTACTATTAGCTGCACTACCATCTATGTCCACCCCTCTGCCCCTATCCCTTACGACTTCCTTTCCCACATCGACAGTATCTTCTCCTCTAACGTGATTGCTTCCGAACTCAACATCCATAGTCATTCTGCCACGCAACTACGGTGGTGGTCTCAGTTCCTCTGCACCCTCCGAGGTAATCTCCTTGCCATTCCCCCAACACACCTGCCCCGAATCCAATACCACTCCCGATGACGTCCTGGCCTCCCCTAACCTCCTTGGCTGCACAGCAGCGGACGTCCTCTCCCCTATTGGCAGTGACAATCTCCCTGTCCTTCTCACCATATCAGAAGGTCGTCCCTGTCCCGATCCTCGCATCGATGGTCCCCTGAAGTATTTCCACGACCATTCCCATGCCAACTGGAATGCCCACCGGGATACCCTCACTACCCGGATCGATAACCACCCCCTCGCCTACCGCCATTCAGATGACATTACCCATGCCACCACCTTTCTCCAGCAGACCATGTCTGAGGCCATGGAGGCCCACATCCCTACTGGCGCCACCCATCCACACCGTCACACTTTACCCCCACAGGCAGTCCTCCATCGTAAATCCCACTGCTGTACCATGCCTTCCTTCACAAGCGTGACTGGGACACACTACAATGCTACCGGCAAAACCAACGACACGTCCGAAACTTGCTTATGGCCAAAAACGCCAGGACAGGTGACAGACATGTACCAGTCTTAATGCTACCCTACCTATCAACTTGTCTAACTACTGATGAGACTACTGCCGCCTTACCGGTTCTAACTTCGCCCATACCAGCCCGCTGCAGCACCTTTATTCTTGCATCCCACCTGCTCTCCATCTTCACACCCTCCATACCCTTTCCCAAGGTGGCTTCCTCCCTGATAATGTCCTTGTCCTGTCCATCTACTCCTCCTACTAGATCTGACTCTCCCCTCCCATTCCCCTTTTCCCCTCAAGGATCCCTCTCTCCCTCCTCACCTTATTTCCCCCCTCCTCTCTCCCACATCTCCCACTCCCACGCCTCTCCCTGGGCTTCCAACCTGTCCCCTCTCTCCTCCGCCCAGTTCTCCCTTCTGTATCTCACTGGGTCCAAACCGTTCTTTCCCGCCCTCCTACCTCTCCCTTTCCTGGGGGCAGGCCCCCCCTTTTGTCAGTATGAGTGCTTCACCAATGATCATCGCCAGTGTTTTCCATGTGTCAGTGTCTCTCCAATTGTGTACAGTGTCTTCATCAGTGTTTCTCTACTACATTTGCATCTCCACCTGGCTGCTTACATCTGTTCAACTGGGGCCACCCTTCATGTACAGTGCCTTCTGCTGAACGAATTCTGGTTTCTTGTTCAGTTTTCATCATGTGTTTACCATGTTTTTTGTTTTTCTATGTCTTCCGTGTATATATGTTGTGTCTTTTGGCCGAAGAGTGGCATATATAGGCCACTGCCAGCGTGCCTCAGCTGAGGCATGAAATACCAATAAAGGGGAAAAAAAGCCAGGCCACACCTCTTCTTTCCATGCATATTCTCACACTCATTTACCACAGTCTTCTTGGGCACTCTCTAGGTCTTTTTCTATCTATCTTTAGTTCTTTCATAATTTTGTAGAGTCTCTGCCCACACATCCTCTTAACATGCCCATACCATCTTAATCTCTTTCTTTCAATTTCTTCTCTCACACTTTCTTGTTTAAGTCCACCCCAACAGCTCGCTCTGCCCTCCCTCTACTGCCGAAGACATCATCCGTTTCATCACCATTGTGCTAAAAAACATCCACCTCTTCCAGCGCTCCCACACCCTTTCCCAAATCGCCCTCGCTGCCTGTTCCATCTTCCATCTTACCACCTATGCTCCCTACTTCCACAACCAGGCCCACTTCTGCTTCACCCCCTCACCACCCTCGTCTAACTCTCCCCTCCCATGGTGCGACAAAACTACAGTATCCTGTACCATAATGTCTGCTCTCTGCCCACTCACAAACACCTCTTCCTCCACAACCTCCATCAGCACCACGTGGATACCTTCATCTTAAATGATGCCTTCCTTCAATCCCGTATCTCCATCTCCACAATCCTTGCACCCTTCACCGCACCGATAACCCATACCCTCTAGTGCCTGGCGGGGTTGCTATAGGCCACCTCAAGCACATCCCTGCTTGGCCTCAACAACTCCTCAACAATCCTTCCGACAAATCTCACCCTCAGCCTCCTCTTTCCTTACCATCACCTGTGCCACCATTTATGTCCGCCCGTGAACCCCCATCCCCTACACTTTCCTGGCCCACATTGACTGCACCTTCTCCACATACATGATTGCTGCTGACCTCAATATCCACAGCCATGCTCCTGCCGACCTCCAGCGGTTGCATCAGTTTCTCACCATCCTCCTGGGGGACCTGGTTCTCCTCCCACAGCACACCCGATGTGATCCTTTCCTCTCCCAACCTCCTTGGGGGCATGACCGCAAATGTCCTTGACCTCATTGGCAGTGACCATGCTCCCGTTCTCCTCACTATCTCTAATGGTCCCCATCCCTGCCCTGCTCCTCACCCTGACATCCCTCCTAAACTTGTCGATGATTACTCCCATGCCTATTGGGATGCCTACCGGGACTCCATTCACACAAAGGTCGAAGGCCACAACCTAACCCTCCAATCTCCTGTTGACATCTCCTGCACTGCTGCCTTCCTGCACAAGAGCTTGTCTGACACTGTCACTACCCATATACCTACCAAAGCCAACCACTTTGCTTCTCACTTATCTGATATTTTTTCCATCCCAGATGATCCTGAAATTGATTATTCTCTCTTCCCTGTCCTCATCGACCATACAGATACTTCTGCTCCTCGCCTTGCTCCTAGCTTCCAGTACTTGGGCCACACACCACCATCTGAACTAACGCTCCCATCACTACACAGGACATCAGCCTCACGCTCCACACTAAACGCAACACTGCTCCCGACCACGACCGCATTACCTACCACACCCTCAAACACTGCCCACCCTCCTTCCTTGCAGTCATTGCCAACAATGTAATCTTTGCCACCAGCTTCTACACCGACCTGTCGAAAACCTCCCGTATCCTGATGTTCTCCAAACCCAACACGCCTCCATTGGATGCCTCTTCCTATTGCCCTATATGTCTCACCTCAATGTTCAGCAAGCTCTTGTAATCCATCCTTACCTGGTGCATCCATCACCACCTCCACTGAAACCACCTCATCCCCAATACCCAGTGTGGCTTTCCACCTTCCTTATCTGCTGATGACCAACTCCTGCACCTCACTCATTTCCTCTCCCTCTAGCTTAACTCCCTTCACTCCGCCAATATCGTCTCCCTTGACCTCGAAAAGGCCTATGACAATGTATGGCATCCCAGTCTCCTGTTTAAAATCCAGACCTATGCCCTTCCTGTCAACTATGTTCGTCTTATTGCCTCCTTCCTCTCCCACCGCCCCTCCTACATTACCATCCATAGCTCCGTTTCCTGCACCTTCTACCCCTCTGCAGGTGCACCCCAGGGCTCTGTCCTTTCCCCTCTCCTCAACCGCCTGTACACGGCAGATATGCCCCAACCCCTCCATCCAGTACACTTTCTGCAGTATGCCCTCTCTCCTACCCTCCAATGGTCCCACTGCTTCCTCCAGAACCACTTTGACCTTTTTGCCGCATGGTGTAACTAATGCCTCCTGAAAATTAATCCTTCCAAGACCAAGGCAATATAGTAGGTCATACCACTCACTGCTTCCGGCTCCTTGATTTTCCTCTTACCATCTGCGCCTGTCCTGTCCACCTCTCCACTACTTTCACCTACCTTGGCCTCACCATTGACTGTGACCTCACCTGGATCCCTCATCTCTGCTCTATCCAATCCAAAGCCCACAACCACCTCTGACTCCTCAAACTCCTCTCTGGCCGGACATGGGTGTTGTACCTCTCTACCATCCTCCACTCCTACAAATCCTTAATCTGTCCCATCCTCTGTTATGCCAGTCCTGCCTGGATATCCACCTCACTTGAAATTCTATAAGTCCCTCCAGTTCCTCAAGCATCATGCTCTCCGCCTCGCCTTCTGTATACGCCTCCCGTCCCCTACGCGGATCCTCTACGACCTGATTCCTTTCCCCCATCTGTTCCTATTCTTCGAACATATCCGCATACTCTACATGTCCTGCCGCCTTGATCCCCTTATCCCCTGGTTGCTCCTCTCCTCTCCAACCCCCCTCACCTGCAGTCGCACCTTCACTGTTGTGTCCCCCCTACCCTCATTTCTACACCCTTCATCTCCTTTCCCAAGGTGGCTTCTGTCAACTCCCCCTCCCGGATGATGACCTCTCTCCCTCCATTTATCCATCCTATCAACTCTGATCCTCACCACCCCTCCTTTCCTCTGTCCTTTCCCCAGGCTCCCTTTTCCCCCTCCCTTCTCTCCCCTGAGTCCTTTCTGCTCTCCTCTCCACTGCCTTTCCCACTCCTCCTTGCATCCACCCAGCCTTTCCAATGTCCCCTACGTCTATCGGTTCTCTGTTATAAGTGAGTGTTCAGTGTTGTGTGTCCCCTGCCAGTGTTGCGAACAGCCACCATATTGTCGCTAGTTGTGTTTTTTATCTCATGGGAACAGAAAATAGACTATCACCGTGTTTTTTAATTGTGCCTGTCTACTTCTTCATCAGCATTGTCATCACAGTGTTTTTATATTTTAAATTACACAACTTACCACCATTTTACAGTTTTTTTACAAGGTCACCATTTCGTTGCCTGTTTTTCTTGTTTGTTTCTATTCTCATTATGTTTTTTTAACTTTTCTGTAGGCTGTAGAGCAGCATATTACCCTGCTGCCAGCCAACCCCCCCCCCCCACCCCCCTCTGCCGGGGGGGGGGGAATTGAAATCCAGTAAAGGAAAAAAACGTCTTGTTTAAGGTCCTTTCTGATATCTACATTCCTTACTCTGTCCATTCTTGTTTATCCCTTAACTGCTCTGAGAAATTTCATTTCCCCTGCTTGCAGTCTGCTCCCGTCCTTTTATGTCATTGTCTATGTTTCTCTTCCATAGGTGTCAAAAGGGAAGTAATAACACTTATACATAAGGAGTTTTGCTTTTTCTGATACTTTCTTATTCCAAATCAGGTGGTTTATTGTTTGGAAGAAATTGCCTCCCTTCTGTAACCTCCTATTAATTTCGTTGGTTATTCTTCCATCACTAGATATTTCACTCCCTAAATAAGTGAAACTGTCTACCACTTTCAGGGCTTCTCCATTCAAAGAAATATTTCCGTTGATCCCTTTCTCTCTTCCAAATACCATTACTTCACTCTTATCTTTATTTATTTTTAATGCATACCTTTTTATTATTTCCTTCCACAGATCAAATTGTAACTGTACATCTACCTCTTTGTCGCCCGATATATTACCATATCATCTTCAAAAATCATCTTTTTGTCTTTTTCTTTTACTATATCTTTAACTGCCTTATTCATTCCCTCCATCACAATATTAAAAAGTGCAGGAGATAGAATACTGCCTTGTTTCAGTCCTTGCCTTATTTCAAAGTATTCAGATTTCCCCAATGATGTTCTAATTCTACAATTGTGTCTTTTGTACATTGTCTTTATTACATTAATGTATTCATCTTCCATATCAATTTTCTTCATTTCTTCCCAGAATCTTTCCCTGTTAACTGAGTCATATGCCTTTTTTATGTCTATAAAAACCATTATCACCCTTTCGTTATACTCCCAAATTTTTCCATCAGCTGACAGATAGAAAATATCAGGTCGATTGTGCTTCTTCCTTTCCTAAACCCATGCTGTTCTTCACTCAGCTCCTTTTCTATCTTTTGACTGATTCAATTTAGTAAAATTCTTTCAAAAATCTTGGCTATATGTTCCATAAAAACACGGGAGAACTGCCGGATATCAGTAACGTCCTGCCACGATATTTCGGCACAGAGTCTTCTGCCCATATTCAGGTGAGTGTCACGGTAGTAGTACTGGCGAGTACGCGCTGAGCTCCGCTATTTAAAGCCATACTGAGGTGACATTGCGCATGCACTGCTCAGTGTGCGCGTTCAGAACGGCTCCGTGCGCTGCGCCTCGCGCCCTCCACAGTGAAAGCCTGGCGTATCGGTATCAGGTCGATTTCCATCACTATGCAGATAACTACGTCGATTACGAAGTTTCTCTATAACAGGATTCCAAGCAGAGTTTAGCTGATAACCGTTATCTCGATTGATGAGAGTCTCGTTGTCAGACAATCTCATTTCCACAGATTCATTGATAATCGAGCTCCAAAAGTTTGATGTATGGGCCAAAATTTTTGTGTCGTTGTAATTCACGGAATGGTCTGTGGAAATACAATGTTCAGCGATTGCGGACTTGGTGGGTTGGAGAAGGCGAGTATGCCGTTGGTGTTCCACAATGCGTTCCTGCACAGTTCGTGTTGTTTGCCCTGTATATGATTTGCCGCATTCACACGGAATTTTGTAAACACCTGATTTAGGCAGGCCCAGGTCGTCTTTAACGGAGCCCACCAATGATGACATTTTGGAAGGAGGACGGAAGATGACTCTCACTTGATACTTTCTCAATATTCTGCCTATCTGTGAAGAAATATTCCCAATAAATGGTAGATAAACAGTCGACCTGAAGGCCTCTTCCTCCTCCTTGTTCCGTCGTTTGTGTGTCTTCATCACTCTGTTCACTTGCCTAGGTGAAAAGCCATTCTTCAAAAATACTTTTTGCAGGTGTTCCAGTTCCGCTTGAAGACTGTCAGCGTCAGAGGTAGTATGGGCACGGTGGATCAAGGTTTTGAGAACACCCATTGTTTGTGCTGGATGGTGGCAACTAGTAGCTTGTAGATACAGGTCTATATGAGTGGGCTTTCTGTACACCGAGTGACCAAGTGTGCCATCACTCCTCCGTCGCACCAAGACGTCTCAAAATGGCAGACAACCATCTTTCTCTATCTCCATGGCAAACTTTATGTTTTCATGTATGGGGTTCATATGACGTAAAAATTCTTGGAGATGGCCCAGAACATGAGGCCACACTATAAAAGTTTCGTCAACGTACTGCCAAAATACTGTCGGTTGAAAAGTGTCAGAGTCAAGTGCTCTCTCCTCAAAATCCTCCATAAAAAGATTGTCCACCAGGGAAGACAAAGGACTCCACCGTCAGATTGTTCGTAAAATTCGTTGTTAATTATAGAATCTGTAGAGGAGAGAGTGTGCTCAAACAACGGTGTAATGTCTGCACCAAACATATTGCCAATGAGGTGTAGTTAGTCCACCAGAGGCACCTTTGTGAAAAGTGAAACCACATCAAGACTGACCAATAAGTCGTTACTTTGCAGTTGTTGTGACTGAAGTCGACTGATAAAATCACCAGAATTCTTTATGTGATGTGCACACTTGCCTACCACTGGTTTGAGCAAAGATGCCAAGAATTTTTCTAGGTCGTAGGTGGCTGCTCCAATGTTACTCACAATTGGATGTAATGGCACATTTTCCTTGTGGATCTTAGGCAGTCCAAATAGCCTAGGTGGAACTGAACTGTTTGGTTTCAGTCTCTTGATGACCTCCTTCGGTAATCCTCACATTTTGGCTATATGACTTATAAGGGTCATTCCTCTGTAGTTTTTACAAAGTCTTTTACTGCCTTTTTTGAAGATGAGAACAATGTCTTCTCTTCTCCATTCGTCAGTTATTGTACTATTTCTCTACACACTTGATATTACTCTATACAGCCACTGCATTCCCACTGGACCTGCTGCTTTTATCATGTCCACTGAAAGTAATAATATAAATTTTATTGTCATTGAACTTTTACAGGCTATATTCAAAGTCAATATTAATAAATAAATGTCTGTATATATAAGTTTATACACTAAGTTGTGCTGGATAGACTTTCTTAATATATCAACAGGTATCTCCCCATTCATGCTTCATACTGCAATTTCCCATAGAGCTACACTCAAAAAATTCAGTAACAGAATAAAAAGGTAAACCAGCTAATTTTTTATAAACTTGCATTTAAATAAATTTAATGGTAAATTACTTATTTCTGAAGGTAACTTAGTATACATTTTTAAGCCCAAAACATTGTAACTATCTAACGATTTTGACATTCTATAGAACGGCACATCTATTTTCTTGCTATTTCTGGTATTATAACAGTAAATGTCTTCCTTTAAGAGCTGGCTAGATAAATTATTTTTTATGTAAATTAGAGATTTAGAAATTTTGTAGCAGAAGGGTATCCTAGACATGGCTGCTGTTCCCACAGAAAGGAATTCCATAAGAAATTATACTCTGAAAAAATGCAAAATATGCTGATCCAACATAACTATCTGGGACACAGCTGTTTAATATCTTCAGCAAATAAATTACTGTAGAAAGCCTAGCACTTAAGTATTTAATGTGGGTTCCCATGAGAGTTCACTGTCTATGTTTAATCCTAAAAATTTAATACTATCTGGTTGTCTGTACATGGTAAATTACAAAGACTAAAAACCATTTGTTGTGATTTACCTTCATTTAAACAAAAGCCATTAGCTCTAAACCAAATAGAGGCCTGAGATATTGTATATTCAGTTAAATTGTGCAGTTCATTGAAATCAGGGCTACTGTTAAAAAGGTAGTGTCATCTGCATGCAATATAGTTTGAGAGTTGATAAAAAATGTTAAATCATTGATCATTAATACAAATAGCAAAGGACCTAAAATTGAGCCTTGTGGCACACCATATCTAAGTGTGACTACACTAGACCTATTGTTACCTATACATAAAGTTTGTTGTGGGTCACTAAGAAATGATTTAAACATTTTACTGCTAACACCTCTTATTCCATAATTAGACAGTTTCTCTATCACTACCCCATGATCAACACAATCAAAAGCCTTGCTGAGGTCATAAAATGTAGCCTGAGCATATGCCCTTTGCTTCAAATACCTCCAGCACTTTTTTAACGAGTATGTCCATGGCATCCACAGTTGACCTGCCTTTTCTAAAACCAAACTGCTCATTACATACTAAGCTATACAGTTCAAGATAGGAACAAAGTTGGGAATACATAATAGATTCAATAATTTCGTAAAAATTGCAGTAATGGATACAGGTATATAACTAAATGGACACGTTTTATCGCCTTTCTTAAAAATAGGAACTACTCTAGACAATTTCAAAATGGTAGGTAAGACTCCTTCACCAATACATCTATTTATGAGTTAGGTCAACAGGTCCATAATACATTCAATTATTCTTTTTATAATATTACTGGACAAATCAAAGGTATCAACACTCTCAGATTGTTTAAGAGCTTTAACAACTCCTAGAACATCTTTGGGATTTACTTCCCTAAAATTAAAATTTGGAAATGGAATTTTTCCCCAAAAAGCTTCATCAATTCTGCAGGGGATTCATTGGGTTTTATTATGTTTCTACAAATTTTGCCACTGATGGAGTAAAAAATTTGTTGAAACTATCTGGGGATAAGTTCACAACCTCTTTTTTGCCACTATTGGAAAGTGAATTGATTACATTCCAAGCTGTTTTAGATTTATTTGTAGATCTGTTGATAACACCTAAATGGCACAATTTCTTTGCATTATTGACACTTAGTTTGTATTCTCTCTTAGCTTCATTATACGCTAATCTAGCATTTTTTGTCATATACTGTCTACACAAATGTAAATAAAACAGTGCTTTATTTTTCATAAAAGAATTTCTAGATGACAACTCCTTCTACACATTGGCTGAATTTTTAGATGTAAATTAAGGGGGAAAAAAAACAACAACAACAACTTAAACATTAGTATCATGCAATATTTTGTGTAATGTAATATCTTGTACAGACATCTTTTATTAACCTGACACATTCCACATCATTACGAAGTGTCGTATTCATGATCTATGGAACAAGTATTAATCTAATCTACGGTAATCTAATCTAATATAGTAATTGAGGAGTGTACCACTCACGGGGGTTCTTAGATTTGCTTTCTTTACGTGAAAGGGGATTGACCTTGCACTCTTTCTTTGGAATAAACTCCTCAAAAAGTGAACAAAAAACTGAAAAAAATTTGTTAAACCTGACATCAGTTCAGCAACATTGATAACTGTCAATCAAACATTTCCGGTTAAAATTGCGTAAATTTACTTCATTCAGAGGTCTGCTAATTTAGTCCTTTTACCAGAAACAGTACTCTTATTAGGTAACTTAGTATTACTTAATTCACATGTCACAGCATCACGATCTGAAAGCTCGAAAGTGACAACATCTGTGATACTTCATCAGGTCCTGGGGCTTTCCCCCCAATTCATCTTCTTCACAGCTATTTCCATATCTTCCCGTGTAATTGTCCTAATTCTGCTTCCCAACTTCTGTCAGTTTCTCCATTATTTGTTGTTTCCTCGTGTACCTGTTCCTCAGCATATAACAGTTTCTTAAAATGATCTTTCCAGAGATCTTTTATATTCCCTGGATCTACAATCACAGTACCATCCTCTGTTTCCATCTTTACTGGTACTTCGGAAGCCTTCCTTTTATTTTTCATCATTTTATAGAACATTTTCTTATTGCTCTTCACATCTTCTTCAAGTTTTTTTTGTAAACTCTTCCCATGCCTTTTTCTTTGCTGTTTCCATTATTTCTTTGCACTTCTTCTTTTCCTCTATATATCTTTTATGGTCCTCATCAGTTTTAGTTTCCACCACTTTTTCCATGCTACATTTTTTCTTCTAACTGCTTGGATTGTGGTATCATTCGACCAACTTGTCTGTCTTTTTCCTTTCCAGATGTTCTACCGCATACGTTTTAGCTGCTTCGACTAAAGTGTCTTTGAACAAACTCCATTCTTTTTCTACGTCGCAGAAAACTTCATTTGGAAATTTTTGTGTGATTAATTCTCTATATTTCTGAGCACTTTCACTCTCCTTCAGTTTCTAATCCAGTATCCTCATCACTTTCTTCTGTTTTCTATTTTTCACACACTGATTCATTTTCCATTGTCACACCTGTATTCTATGGTCTCCATCTGCACTCACTCCTGGGATTATCTTCACATTTGTTACTTTCTTTCCCCATTCCCTATGTACTAGAGTATAATCAATTACACTCTTGGCTCTTCCATCCCAACTGTATCTGGTGATAACATGACTTCCTCTCTTCATAAACCAGCTGTTTGCTATTTTCATTCCATTCCTCTAGCACAAACCCTGGAGTCTTTCCCCTTCTTCATTTCTGCCTCCATATTCAAAACATCCCAACACTTGCACAAATCCCTTTCTGTCTATGCCTACCAGTGCATTAAAATCTCCCATCACTATATTAGCATTCTCTCTATATGGTTCTCTAACTCATTTTCGAAGTCCATTTCTCTACTTCACTACATCCCACCTGAAGTGCATAAATCTGGATAACTTCTAGTGTTTCTTTTTGGAATCTCAGGTTTAAGAGTATGATCCTGTCTGATATATCTCACACTTTAAATACAGCTTTGTGCATTCTTATTCACCATCACTACCACACCATTTCTTCCAAACCTGTTATTCCCACTCCAGTACACTTTTCCTCCTCCTCTCAAACTCTCCTCACCTTTTCCCTTCAACTTCGTTTCACTTAATCCCAAAATATGTAACTTTCTCTCTGTTAGTACATCTGCCATTTCTTCCATTTCTCCATTGATGGTTAATATATTAAGGGTGCCAATATTTAGGTTATTTTTAGTCCATTTGGTTTCATCTTCTTGTACTGATGAATATCATCAGCTCTCCCATCATTTGCACCAGTACTTCAAGAAGCAGTGGAGTCAAATCCTGAGTGGCTTTGTACCGAGGCTCATCTGTGTTTTGAAAGCAATTTATTAAGACTTTCCTACTGACTTGCTAGGCTTAGTGCAAGAAAGGATTTTCTGTTGGGGCTGTCTCCCTTAGCCTTTGGAGTTTCTCATCCACCACAAGGCAGTGGTTCCCTTCTCGTTTGATCCCCAGAAAGGAGGGTTGCCTCATCTGCCAGCTACACCATTCCAAAGTCTTTCTTCTCCTCCGGTGCTGCCATTAAGGTCTTCATCCGTAACCCTGGGCGTGGGTTCTGTGTTATACCCCACGGGATTGGGTCCCTGCCTGAACTCAGCCATCCTATCACTCGGGCCTACTGAAGTGTAGAATCCCCACCCTCGCGACATGGACACTCCAGACAGGAACTACCCCAATGGAGGAATTTGGAAGGGGATCCTACCTCCATGGAGCTAGGTTAGTGATTGTGTATGGTGGCACAATCAAAGGCATAAATGTAAGTACATGTGTACAAATGATGTGGCAGGAGTTGTGGGTATGCTCATCCCAGTTGATTTAATTATTAACTGTAATACCAACAATCTGGAATGTTATTGTGTGTTTCATTAACATAATGAGCGTCTGACCGGAGGAACCATAAAAAAATTATTATTTTTTTTTTAAATGTGGACAGGAACGTGAAATAATTCATTATTAAGCTGCAATCCAAAGAATGTGGGATGTTATAGTGTGTTTCATGAATATCACTGAATATCTAAATAAGGAATCATAAGTATAACGAACGTTAAACAAGAGTCTAGTCATTTGTTGTTTAAATCTGATTAATCGTGCATAAATCATGTGGATAAAAACGTGAAATAGGGAGAAATTAAAGTGTTTCGTATTTTTATAAAAGCCAATGAATTGTACGTAATTCATGTGAGTGGAAAAGTTGAACTGAGAAATTGAAGTGGTTCCGAAGATAGTTTCGAATATTGATGGAAATATTAAACCATGTAGTTGCATTTAATTTTTCCTTCATGTTGTAAATCCAACTAAGAAAATTTTTCTCTTCCGAAATAAATGATTGCTGATGATCATAATGTACTGACCTTTTATAACTCATGTCATTTTTTTTATAGGCTGTATATTGTGAAAAAAACACAATAAAAAGTAAGTCACATTTACCAGCATTGAAGCAGCTGAAAGCAATGAGTGCTGTGCCATTTTACTAACTTTTTGTATGACTTGTACTCAATACGGAAATAGCTACAGTAACCATGCCATGCCAAACCCCCAAAATTTATGCCATGTCTATCGAGAGAATAAACAAACACATTATGTTACCATCACATATGAAACATCACACAGTGGTGCTAAATACAGTGGGTTGCCAAGGTCATTTTCTCAAGTAGCTCATCATTATAATTGGATGTCAGTTGTCAACATCATTTGGCAACTACTAGGAAACTTATTTTTTTATAGTTGATACTTGAATACTCATTTCATCTATAACTGTTACTCACATTTAAATATTTAAGCTGCTTAGACACTGGTGATACTTCGACCATTGTCATCACCTCCTCCTAATTACAGTACAGAAATACTTGACACTTTAAGTAAAAGTAGTAGGTATGAAAGTTGTGTATTCCAAATATACGTCACAGTGACAATTTAAAATAAACAAGTGCAGAATGGAGTTTTTAGTGGGTTTATGCACAGCATAAATGTGATCACATTTGTTTTGATTACATTACTGCTCAAAGCCACATTAACTACATTAAATTTATCATGAAATTTTAACAGAACTCTGCATTTTCTTCCTGTGTCTATGACAAACCAAAGGGATATTAAGGGAGGAGGCAGTGGGGACAATCACCCACTCCAATAGATAAAACAATATTTTTACATTAACAAAAATTGAAAATGTTTGTTCACCAAAAATGTTATACTATACACTATTATTCATTCAAAAATAACTGTGGAAGGACTCCCAGATATTCTCTCTATTTGAGTAAATGCCTTCACCACCCACAAAACTGCATTAACCCACCAAGTACTCTTTGGTTGTAAACTTTCTTTAAAAGGAACTTCATCTGTTTTGTAATGATAAACAAAATGTGCAGTTAGCCATAAATTTTCTATTAGGTTTATGGCTGAAATTAATATGCTTCTAAAAAAATTCTTAATGCCTCAGAACACTCTCACATTCGTCCATATTACAAACAAATGAAAGTTTTTTAATGGGAAAAGTGTGACTGAAGCTGAGAAGACTTTAAGGATGTCAACCTACAGTTATTTGGTTGAAGATGCAATGGGTACCTGGTGCTTAAAGGTGACAGGCATCTCAGTATTTGGTTCTAGCAAGTGGACCTTTCCTCCAGATGATCAGATAATATTCTACTAATATGAAATGTGTGGCGCAAATGATACATATTCATATAAAATTTATGAATGACAGTTTGAAGATTTGTCATAGATACTGCCACCAAATGAGGTAATAGTTACTAGCATTTAGCTCTCTGTATCAGATTAAAAGAATTAAGGACCTCCCCCCCCCCCCCCCCCCCACACACACATATCCCTCTCTCTAACTGTACTTATTCAGTTATTGCACTTCTATATACATGCCAATAGGCCTATTGGAGTTTTAAGAGGTTGATAAAAATACTTCATTCCACGGTAACAACTTATAGAGAAGTATTTGTCTCCAGTTGAAATATTACAATATATGCAAGAGAAACAGAGGAAATATATTTTCCTATTTACGTGCCATGAAACTTTCATTTGCCTGGGTCCTACTGGAAGGATGATTGGTATTCTTTTTTATTTTTTCTGCAGCTATAGTCATTAGAAACAGGACTTCCAATCATTTTTTGCATTTGGTCACGACAGAAGTGGCCTTGCTGATTTGCCTAGGAAACTATGGCAGATCTAAGTCTGGATGGCCTACCTGGGGTTTGTACCTGGGTCTGCCAAACCTTAAGCTAGCACAGTCGCCACTGCACTAACCATGCTCAGTGGCTCCCAACTATATACAATAAAATGAAACCTAAATTATAATGCTATCTGTTCGGTTGGTGCTTCCAACACATTATTTTTTGTTCACAAGTAAGCAGTTACTATCTATCACCATTTGACAAAATTGTAAGCTTGTACTGGTTGCATTGTTGACCACCAAGCATTCCCATACAGTAGCTCAGTCTGACAAAAGCACTTAACATTGCCAGATTACAAGTGCTGTAGTTAACCATAAACTTATAAAGGGTTTAGGTGCCAGCTGATCATGAGAGTTGTGGACTTTACAGATTTATGCTGTTACGGAAGTGAAGAGACATCACCCCTCATTCTAAAAACATGTTGTGTGTGTGTGTGTGTGTGTGTGTGTGTGTGTGTGTGTGTGTGAGAGAGAGAGAGAGAGAGAGAGAGAGAGAGAGAGAGAGAGAGAGAGAGAGAGAGAGAAAGAGAGAGAGAGAGTGCTTTTCTCAAACACTTCTCGATGGATGATCATTTCTCTACATTACAATTTTAAGTTTTTGACTGCTTACTGCACCCAGAGAAGCCCATTGTAAAGAAAAATATTCGGAACTGACTAGTTACCTAATTGGTGTACACTTTTTCTATAGGTTGACTCTTACATAAAAAAGGTTAAAACTAGCAGATTTTTACAAGACTATTTATTTAACCAGCACCATTACTGGTTTCGAAAATTACAGTTCCATCTTCAGACGGTTAGTTCACATTAAGATACATTTCACATTAGCTTTCACTTTTTGTTTTCCCAAATGAAAGCTAATGTAGGATGTATCTTAATATGAACTAGATGTCTGAAGATGATCCTGAAATGTTCGAAACTGATAATGGCACTCTTTAAATAAATAAATAGCACTGTAAAAAGTGGCTGGTTGCCGTTATCTTCTTTGTAAGAGTAGGGGGTCATTCCATGTGAAAACATGCAACAATTCAAGGATTTGTAACCCTGTATCTCAGATTTCCACAAAACTTTGCACTTTTGCTTATACTTATAACATAGGAACTTCTGCAAAATATTTTTATCTCAAACTACAACTTTATTTTACATCGAATTTTAAATGCAGTGATATTCTGATAACTGGGCTGTGCAAGAATGTCTGCATATTGGTAGTTTTGTAAATAAATGTCCATCACTCGGGTGTTTGTGAAGCTTTGGATTTGCAATTTTTTCATAAGTTAGGAGAAGCACATACTTAAGACATGTAATTATTTTAGCAATAAAGCTACAAAGGAAATTTTTGAAAAATATTAATTTTTTAATTTCAGAAAAACTGCAAGGATGCGGGAAAATGCTTATATCTCATTTCTCCAACCTGATGGGAACCTGATTTTGGCCTTAAATAATCCCCTAGCTTTCTAATAAAATAAAAATTTTAATGGGTCTTATGCTAATTGATGCACACATGGAAATCAAAATACTTTTTGCTGTGATTGGAAAGGGAAGTACATCCACTTACTGTCTAACTGCCTCAGATGCAGGGGTATCAAATCAGCATATTTAAATATAGCTCATTCAAGACATGCAAGTTAACTTCAAGTGTAAAAACTTATTTCCTTTCATTTGACTAATTTAGTAATTTATTAAAGACCATAATTTGTGTGTGCAGCCAATCATCTGTTCACAGTGATAAAAAAGTGTTCTTAGACAGCAGTAGCTTGTTTGAAACATTTATAGTCATGAAAACAATGCAACACTTCCTGAAATTCATTGTTGAATATAACTGGTATGCAACAATTAGTCTATTTGGCCTCGGCTACTCTTTGTCTTTCTGTGAGACAGATTATATCTATTAGCGATGCAGCCTTATCATTCCACTTGTATAAAGTATGTTTTAAGTGAATTGTGATGGAAAATGTGAATTCTCACAGAGTTGGATAATTACTAAGAACACCATGTCATTTGACCACCTGTACCTTACTAAAAACTCTAGAAAAAATAGAAGAGCTGAATGAAGACCGAGATTTGATATTGCTGCAAACCACTATAAGCTTTCCACAAGATCAAGAAAGTCCTACTATATGTGGACATCATTGAAAGTTATCAAATATTTTTTTGTGATCCTTTCAAAAAACACAGACAAATGGTTAAAAAATATTTGAGGTCAGTTTGCTTGTCTTTGTCTAAAACATTAAGTGCTAAAAGAATCTACACAAAATGAAGCCAAAAACTGTGCGCAACGTGTCATAAGATTTGTGAACTGAAAACTGACATCAGTTATAGAAATAAAAGTGATGCAGTATTGACCCAGAGGTGACATTTCATGAATCAGTACTAAAATGTCTTCTAATCTAAAAGGTTACCAGAGTAACTTCTTCTGAAAAGCCTTCCTCTTCTGAAAAGCCTTTCATTCAATGAAAATGCCCCACAATGAACATGCACTCATCCTCAACAATATTCTTTTGTAGGATCTGTATATAATGATAGGCAGCACTTTGCCTTTGTCAGCAATGTGTGTGATGAAGAAGGAGAGGTTGAACAACTTTATCACCACCAACTTGCACCAGCAGTGTCATTTTTTTTGTACTGAGAAGGAAGACTCTTATTTTGTACCTTTGGAAAACATTTTATGTGCTGTTTGTGTACCAAAATCAACATCATTACGCTGAGTGTATTACTTTAATTAAAAGATATGAAGTTAACAGAATATAACTTGTCACAGTAGAAAAAAAAATACGGATATGCTCTTAAGAAGTTTCTTTGATAGTTTCAGGGATCTTCACTGCTGAACATGTACATTATAAATTAACATTAGTGTGGCTAGAATAATTGTTGTTTAAAGATGATAATTTGACCCCCTAATAAAGTTAACCCATGTAATTAAAATGTTTGATTTAAATTTATAACTTTTATCTCTGTATTTTCATGAGGCACCCTTGCTATAAGTTGTCAGTTTACATAATCTGATTTGAATGATCATGTGAACAATGGTGTATGTTAAATGAAACTGCTGCTTTTTTTCTTTAAAAGAAATATCAGAACTAAAAAAAATCTTGTAACAGCCGCCAGAAAGTGTTTTACATATTTAAAAATCAGTTTTTTGACCACAACAGCTTAAATTGATTTTCTATATTCCCACAAGAAAAGAATAGTTATTAATTTTTTTCCAATTAAGGTAAATTCCTTCGGCACATCTGGAAAAATATGACAGTGGTGTTGAAAAAAATATTTCTGTTATTATCATTGTTATTTTTGTCTGAAGTAATACAATCAAAATGACAAACTTCAGTTTCTGCATTTATGCTTGTAAAAAATTTCCATTTTCCCCTCAGAGTATGTGAAGCATGTGGAGAAAATTTGCACTGACTATTGCCATGCAGAGTAACAAGTGGAAAAAGTTTTGTGAAAATCTGGAGCAGTGGGTGTTAAGTATGGATGATTTTGTGGCTTAGAATGATTTTTTTTTCATCACAATAGAAAGTATTGTGATTTCACATTTATTTGTGTGTCCATTCGAAAAACATATTAATAATTTTATTTCATTACAATGCGTACTGTCTTGGAAATTATTAAGATCGATTGTAAATTCCCATCAGGCTTGGAGAAATGTCATATAAGTATTTTTCATGGTGTCTGTACTTCTTCTGGAAATTGCAAAGTGACACATACTAAGTTTTTTGTATTTTTCTTTGTAACTTTACTGCTTAAATAATTACATGTCTGTTAAATATTTGCTTCTCTTAACTTATGAGAAGGATTCAAGATTGAAAGCTTCATAACCACCTGAGTTATGGACATTTATGTAGGTAAGTACCATTTTCCATTAACATTCTTGCAGAGCCCAGTTATCAGAATATCATTACATTTAAAATTCTATATAAAAAGTTTTTAGTCTGAGAGCAAAATGATTTTGCAGAAGTTGTTATAAGTATAAGTAAATGTGCAAAGTTTCATGAAAATCGGAAATGAGATGATTTGTGACATGACCAGCATTATTCAACATGTGATGACCCTGAATCTATATTTTGTACACAGCTTTAGGCTCAGAATGTCAGTAACTTTTTCTAGTTCATCTCATCCTTCATATTTTTCCACAATTTACACATCTGCAAAATATTACCTTCAATAAGAATGTAATAACTTATGCCATGAATATTGTAAAGTACTAAGAAAAATAATCAAAATTTGTTTTTTTGGGCTAACAATATGACTACAGTTTTCATTAAAAACGTACTATACATTCATAACATACATAATGTTCTAATGTCATCAGACATTACACTGCACATCTGTACATTTTATTATGATGTGAAACATTGAAAATTATTTACAAAAACAAATACATCTTGTAGTTTTTCAGAGTTCATTTACACAAAAATCCAAAGTATTTAGTAATAAGTACACAAAAAAATTCTTATTATGTTTCAACAGTTACAAGATTATCAAACTTTAAATATTAATTATGCAATGTCTCAGTTTCTTTACAAGACAGGCAAGACAATGTAACGAAAATTTAATACAGATTCAGATTAATAAGCACAAAGAACCTCAGATGGGACCTTTTTCCCTTCCAGGTGTGAATCCCAATGCCAATGTAGTACAGAACCGCAACAGATCTATTGGTACCACAGAAAACATATGGCAAAAAGAAATGCAAGTTAATTTTCTAGATGGTATACACAAAATACGACTTTCCTTTGTTTTGCTTGACACTCAATGCAAAGAGGTGTTGTATAGTGGTTCGATTTTTCTTTCCCTCAAACCTCCTTTTAAGTTGAATGTATGAGTGCCAATTTATGAAGTTCTACAAATTTCCAAGAGATGGAACACACATGATACACAATTACTGGGTTAGTTTCCAATTTGTTAGAGTTCAAGGTAAAAGCTATTAAGGACTCATTTCCCTTGAGAAAAAAAGCATATTTACATTATTTCACATGGGCATACTTGACACTTATATCTCACAAACCAGGGTATCTAACTGCAGAAAATGGGAGTGCATTACATCTTATGATGACATGTTACATCATTTGTTGCTATGGAATTATTAAAACTTAACAGAGTACAGATTTTAGCAATATCCTTGCACGATGTTTTATTGGTTGTTGGGTAAGACAAGTCATTGAAGGTCACTCATTCTATAGCAGGTGACATGAAAGATGATAGAGACATTCACTGCTGAAAAGATATTTGTGTGTGGAATCGTAACATTTTTAGCATGTATAGGCAGTAGTGACAAGCAACTCATTTAGGAACACAATATATGTGTTGTACAGGCTTTCTTGTTGAGAAATTTAATCATCCATGCTTCAATCCATCACCAACATTTTCATTTTATAAGATCTCTATGATAGCAAGGAGGAGATGTTACAATAGGTTTCTCATAATAGGAATACACGGTATTACTTTACCCAAAAAACCACACACACAAATGGTGTTGAAACAATAAGCAAAGCAGACAGACAGAGAGAACATTGGCATGAGCTACTGACATTTTAGAAAGACATTACTAGGGTTATGGTCTTAGCAATAGTTTTCTCTCTAGTCTCATTCAATACTGTCAGAAAAATCCTACCATTAAAACATACAGCCAAGCTTAGCTTGCAGAGAGAGACACGAAATTGTGATGGTGAATCAGAGCAAGTAATAAGTTTGAGTATGTTGTGTGGAAGCTGTCGTGGAACATAGCTGTGTACTAAGCCCTCATTTCTTGATAAAAAAAAGAGTCAAGAGAGCCCTGTAAACATTACTAATCTCACTGATCTTTAGAATCCACGTGCATATATGTTAAAGCTTGCATTTCTCACCGTATTTCCACATTTTTGTTCAACCCCTGTATTTCCCAACTTGTTCTGCTTTACGAGCACATGCCTTGTTCAGAATAAACAAAGGAGCCTGAATAAAGAGAAAAAAATCAAATCAAATAACCAATGGGGAGCTCCCCAGTAATATACATACTGCTATCTTCAACAGGCATACCTCTGTCTTCATATGACATTGCTCACAATTTTGCATTCTTCGCTTCGCTGTTTTCCGTCCGTCTATAGCGAATTTTTACATAAACCATACATAAAGTGTAGTTAGAATTGCCAGTCATTTTCCAGTAATGGGAACTTAGCACACGTGCACATGTGCCTGTTTTCTGTTACAATTAGACATCAATGTGTGTGCCTGTTTTACATTAAAACTGTTGGACATAAAACAGGTGCACATGTGGGTTGCTAACAGTAATATGAAATAGGCACTTACGCACAGGTGACATGACGTTTTCACTTCCCATTACTGGACCAGTACCATACTGAACTGTCAAACACTACACACAATGGGTGTCTTTTAGGTACAGTGTTATGGAAACTCTCACGGCAACAGTTGTGAGAGTTTTTACTATTGTATATTTACATGAAAATTTCTGAAAAATTTGATCCAGTTTTTTTACTAAGAACCATTCACAGTATTACTTCTCTTGTCTCAAACTTCCGTAATGACCATTGGTACCACTACGCTATGTATTTCTACAGTAACTCTGACAATGTTCATAGTGTGTGTTTGTAGTGTAGTGCAATAATAATAATAATAATAACAACAATTATTATTATTATTATTATTGCGATTATTATTATTTCTTTCCTTTCTAAGACGTTATTTCTGGTTAAAAATAGAACATGACCCGGACGTTGATGCAGCGTGACTTCCTTTTAACTGTACGGCATATGTTACATTGCATTTAGGAACTTTCGGGTAATTGAACATGTATCAATAATTACAGATTTCTGTAGTTGGATATATAAGTTTGGATGTAGCTGTATTGCATTGATGTACTGGTGGATATTGTGTGGTATGACTCCTGTAGTTGATAGTATAATTGGTATAATGTCAACTTTATCCTGATGCCACATATCCTTTACTTCCTCAGCCAGTTGGATGTATTTTTCAATTTTTTCTCCTGTTTTCTTCTGTATATTTGTTGTATTGGGTATGGACATTACGATTAGTTGTCTTAATTTCTTCTTTTTATTGGTGAGTATAATGTCACGTTTGTTATGTGGTGTTGTTTTATCTGTTATAATGGTTCTATCCATTCCTACTGTTTGTCTGTATCCTAGATATTTATAGGCATCTGTTTTTTCCATCGCTTCTATGCAGTCGCTGTGGTTATCCAACATGTTATCTTCTTGTTTAGTGTGTTTTCCCTTGACTATACTATTTTTCTTACATTTGTCTGTTCCAAAAGCCATATTTATATCATTGCTTCTGCGGTATTCTGTATTTGCTAGTATTGTACATCCGCTTGTGATGTGATCTACTGTTTCTATTTGTTGTTTGCAAAGTCTGCATTTATCTGTTGTGGTATTGGGATCTTTAATAATATGCTTGCTGAAATATCTGGTGTTTATTGTTTTATCCTGTATTGCAATCATGAATCCTTCAGTCTCACTGTATATATTGCCTTTTCTTAGCCATGTGTTGGATGCGTCTTGATCAATGTGTGGCTGTGTTAGATGATACGGGCGCTTGCCATGCTTGTAATTTCTGCTTCTTTTCATCTAATTGCTCTATCGCTTTTTGTTTTGAGATTTTACACAACCTTTTTCGTTTTGTTTCTGACATTTCATTTCTTATAAATTGTGTTAGCTGTCTGATGTCTTTTCTCAGTTTTTCTATTCTGATCTGTAGCCTGTGTTGCCATGCTGGTTTTGTGGGTTTCTTCTGTGTGTTGGTTTGTTCTGATCTCTGCCTAGTGTGTATATTTAGTGTAGCGAGTGCTCCTATATAAACCAGTAGTTCTAACTCTTCCATAGTTGTATTTTCATTTATTTTGTTGTGTATGATTGTGTTGATAGTTTTTATTGTTGTTTCGACTTGTGCGTTATTTGGTGGTCTATGCAAGAATGGTCTAATGTCTGTATTTGTGTCTTTGTATTCTATATATGTTAGCTGAAATTTTTCTTCTATATCTAACATCTGTGTCACTTCGTGTTCTATTTGTGCTTGTTCTGGTGGCTGTCTTAAGATTTCGTTTTCCTCTGATTGTTTAATTGGTGCGTGTTGTTCTTTGTTTGTTTGCTCTGGGATTTTTGAGTCCATTACTGAATTTTCTTCTTCTTCTGATTGCACATTGTTTTGTTCCAGTATTTGTTGTACTTGTTGTTTGATGTTTTCTAATTCTGACTGGGGTATCCTGTTATTTTTTATTATTACACGGATCTGATGCTAGTCATTGTTCTGTTAAAAATTTTAATTCTGGGTATCTGGTAATAAATGTTGTGTATACTTGTGATCGGTATCCAGTTGTGTTGGTTCCTAGGTTTGTTGCTTGGTAATAACAGAACATGAGGTGTCGATTAACTTCATCTGACCATCTCATCCTCTGTCTTTGTTTTCCTTCTAGGGTGGTTGCAGGAAGCATATCCTGCAAAAGACCTCTATTTGGATTTAAATCATTTTCCAGTTGGCTAGCAGTGCCGTTACCATTGTGGGCGGGCATAGGGTTCAAGCGTCATCCCCGACCATGACGGCGCTTGTCCGAGGCTTCTTTAGTTCTGTCCTGAACCAACTAATCACACTAAAAGGGGGGTTAGCCCTATTAGTAGTTTGTTCTTTTCATCGCCTTTTACGACTGGCAGAACATACCGGAGGCCTATTCTTTTCCTGGGCCTCCACGGGGATTATTATTATTATTATTATTATTATAAGAAATATAGAAGAGCTTTTTGTACTTCCAATATTGCTTCCTGCTACCAATACTCTTTAACACAATACGGAAGGATCAGTAGCAGCACAATTAGCACACAGTTGGATATCTACTTCCACTATTGATGGCAAAGCATATTGATGAGGGTATGGCAAGTGGTCTATTCATGACTTTCACTTTGGTTGGGAAGTCCTTCCATTTTTAAAGTAAGATGTGCAATTGCCATACTACTGTGTTTACATAACTTGCTTCACCCCAACCACACTTTTTAATGTAAAACTGAAAAAAACCTTCCAATGTAAGTGATAGTTGTAGACACTTGACTCACCATATTCTATCCATCCATTTCATTTTGGCTATCATCTAGCAAATCACCAATTTTTGCAGTTGCTGAATTCTTTTACATTTTTATTTTGCCAAACAAACTAAAATTTAATTATGTGAAGCTCTTGTTAGCATAGACTAAGATTATTCACATACTAATTGCAGACCAGCTCCAATTTTACATAATACAGTTAAATCTATATGAACATCCAGAAAAGCATATTAAGGCAAATACCAGTACATGATTCACAAATTCTGTCTCCATTTGAATGAGTATTCCTACATTTTTGAAGATGATGTCGCTGCTAAGGGAAGAACATTTTCTCTAGGGTTCAACAATCTTCCAATACATTCCACATTTTTAAGTGCCTCTGACACTTTTTTATTGTATCATTGTCACATTTGTGAGTGAGATATATAATATTCCGACATGTCTCTCTTGCCTCTCGAAACAGAGATGAAGAATAATCTGATGGTTCGGGAATGTTATGCTCCTCATTCATTGCACCATCGCTTCTTGACTCCTCTTATTTGTGTATTACGGAATCAGTTTGTGAAATACAGCTGCCACTTGCACCATATCCATGTGTCCTAACTAGACAGATTGATGAGCTATTTCTGTATTTCTCATTTAGTTTGTCAAAACCCCATTCAGGATACAAAATGAAGATGGCACAAAAATTTTTATATGTACATTCGTGCTTTTGGTAATCGTATGTACAACTTGCGTCTCCAAAGTTTTCAGTATATGTAAAACCTTTTGAAGTGTCACATTTCACACAAAAAACACCCTCACTTATCACTGACACTGAATCTACTGAAGCTTTCTTCTGCAGAACAATATCGTTTTCACACATGTTTTATAAATTCCTTGTGTCTTTCCATGCAAAAATGCAGGTAGAAGTTCATTGTTCTCTCTAATAACAGAATTCATTTGGCAATACATTTTATGAGGCTAGGAATGAAACTATTTACTAATACCTTAACAGCTCCTGTTTATGTTTTGTCTGTGTCATAGTACAGAAAAGAGTTTTATACCTTCTTGTTCACTGTTTCAGCACCATTTGTGGTTCTAATATTAGCTAAGATGGCAATTTTCTCAAAAGCTCTCACCCACTTTTCAGCAACTGAGAGCGATTGATTTTTAAAATAAAGAAGTGTGTTGGGGTTCCCACGAAAAACTTCATGAGTCTGTAACATTTCTACATTCAATCTGAACTGTTCCTCAGATGGAGACGCTGCAACATAATGCCACAACTCTAGAACTGACTCCTTATCAGTTCCTACTGTTAGATTCCCTCACTTCTTAACCCATCGCCCCCATGCCTGTTCCCTTTAATTTCTGCTATCTCAGACTGCAAGGAATCAGAAACCCAGTAGATGGGGTTGAAATTTATGTTCCACCTCTAGAAAACATGTAGAGCTTCAGAGAAAAACCCACCACTAAACAGCATCTGTTTGATTTTACTGTAACAAAAGAAATAGGAATGTCTCATTGTGTTGTTTTGTAGGTGGCATGAAGCAAACATACATTTCCATATACTTTCAAGATATCCTTCTGCCATGCATTCTCCTAACAAAAGAACAATGGCTGTATTTCTCCATCAACATCTCAAAAAGGCCTGAAAAACATATTGTCACCTCTATATTCTCTTTTGCCACTCATTAATCTGCATTTGTAAATCATCTTGGTCAAACACGCTTTTCTTCAGTTTTGTAAGTGCCCTGCACACATGACTACGTATTGTTCAATGTGTGACGTAAAATGTAGTGTTCATATTATCTGATTTGTGTGGTCCAGTGAAGGTTATGTTCACAAACCTTTCAGGGTGTAACTTTATTATTCTCAGATATGTAGTTTCATCTTTAACAACATTTGCTATTTCCTCAGCTAGCAAGTGATGTATGTCTCCACATGCTTTTATGCTTTCCGAACTGTGGGTATGGTGGTCTGGTGGTGATGCCCTCAAATAAAAGTGAAGAACACTTTCAGGTTCATTGACCATCTCCAAAGCCTGTTTTAAACTATGAAGAACCTTTAACACAAAAATAATTATAAATAACAAGAGACATAAAATATGAAGTACAAAGAGTTTGTGAAACAATAGACTATTTCTAGAGCAAATGATACAAAAACACCCAATTACAGTATAAAAACCACATACTTACTTTTTTTTAATTTCACAATCATTTACTAATTGAACAGAATAGCCTGGATACACTTTAAAACATTTAATTGAAAATGTCACAGGGCAATCATTCTTTTTCGTATCCATAATCAACAATCTTTTTTTGCTGGGTTAACAAGGTCAGCCTAAAAGTACAAAGAATATTAATTATAACTTCAAATGCTACATTCAGAAGAGCCTCATAACAGGTTTTCACTGGCCAAAATAACTTAAATTTTAGAAGAAACCTAACAGTCAACCCTGAATTATAAGGTACATAAAACTTTGTGAACGAACTCCTGTAAGTCACTATCAGTATTTAAATCTCATACTGAAGTAGTGTTGGCAAACACTTTTAAACTCCGTCTAAACACATTAGATAAATAGCTCATTGACCAAAGCAACAATGAAATCGCCGGCTGAAGTGGCTGAGCGGTTCTAGGTGCTTCAGTCTGGAACCACGTGACCGCTGCAGTCACAGGTTCGAATCCTGCCTCGGGCATGACTGTGCATGATATCCTTAGGTTAGTTAGGTTTAAGTAGTTCTAAGCTCTAAGGGACTGATGACCCCAGCTGTTAAGTCCCATAGAGCTCAGAGCCATTTGAACAATGAAATCTCAACTGTCATACAAAAATGAATGTGCTCCAGCAAATATAATATTTCTCCTTCCCATACAGAAAAGTGCTAATATTAAAACTATAAAACTGTAGAAAAGATGAAACATATAATATACAACATAATATAACAACAACAACAAAAGAAGAGAACACTGAAATATTCAAATAGTAACATCACACCCAATAGTACTAAAATATGGCAGAAAAATTAATGATTATAATACTTCATAATTACTTGTGGCACAGTTTTGTGGATTACTGTAGAGATGGTATAACCAGTATCAATGATCAAGGTTTAAATGATAATACCTCCATCAGCCAAAATCTGCATTTTACTTTCAAACTGCAACAACCTGTAAGCCTTAAGGGCTCACTTTCAGGGTTTATGCTTCATAACACTTCATTTGAGACAATCACTCTCATAAGCACTGCACATGTGTTTTGCACTGTACTACGCAAAAATTTTTGACAGTAAAACAAAGAAATTAGTGAGGGTTTTGCTACACCTATCAAGCTTTGGGAAGTGTGGTGCCTTTTGCTTACAAGTTAGTGAAAATTTGCCATTAAAATATTTGGCACCTAATATGTACTACACTGATGAAGTTGTAACATGAAATGTGAAGATGTGCAATGCCCATGATCAGTGCACAAGTATGGTACTGCAATGCACTGTGGTTTCAAAATGTAATGTAAAATCTTTGTAATTACTGCAGAATCAAATAATTCGTGCAGATCATCTTTCATACACAAAGATGAGACGATATCCGACCAATGCCAAAATCTTAAAAATCCATGGTAAATGCCAAATTCATATCCTGCACACAGGAAAAGGGTGTAATAAGCTTCCAAAAGCAGATCAAAAATCAGACTGATATTATTGTCATCAGAAAAGTTCTAAACTCTGTTAAACAGCTATTAAATATTACTGATCTAATCTGTGGGTAAGGATAACTTTTAGTTCTGTTTAATAGAACAGGGCCTAACTATCCTAACAAACAACTGTTTTAAGCCAACATATGCTGAAAATGTTTTCCATAAGTGACTGTGCTTTTCGTGTACAAGAGTGTATACATTGGAGGTATATACTATTGAAAACGCAGTAAAAGAAAATGTTATTGCCTATTATCAGTCATGATTAGCCATGTATGAGCAACAGATGAGTAGTTGTGCTATAGCCATATATGTTTATGCAACCATAGCCATAATATTTGTTTTAGTGATCTCTCTCTCTTTCTCTAGATTAGATTAGACTCGATTAATACTTGTTCCATAGATCATGAATACAACACTTCGTAATGATGTGGAACATGTCAGGTTAATAAAAGATGTCTGTACAAGATATTACATTACACAAAATATTGCATGACACTAATGTTTAAGTTGTTTTTTTCCCTTAATTTATATCTAAAAATTCAGCCAATGAGAGGAAGGAGGTGTCATCTAGAAATTCTTTTAATCTATTTTTAAATGTTGGTTGGCTATCTGTCGGGCTTTTGATGCTGTTTGGTAGGTGACCAAAGACTTTTGTGGCAGCATAATTTACCCCTCTCTGTACCAAAGTCAGATTTAACCCTGCATAGTGAAGATCATCCTTTCTCCTGGTGTTATAGCTATGCACACTGCTATTGCTTTTGAACTGGGTGGGATTATCAACAACAAATTTCATAAGTGAATATATATACTGTGAGGTTACTGTGAGGATCCCTAGATCCTTAAATAGATGTCTGCAGGATGACCGTTGGTGGGCTCCTGCAATTATTCTGATTACACGTTTTTGAGCAATTAATACTTTTCTACTCAACGATGAATTACCCCAGAATATGATGCCATACGAAAGCAGTGAATGAAAGTCGGTATAGTAAGCTAATTTACTGAGATTCTTATCAGCAAAATTTGCACTAACCCTAATAGCATACGTAGCTGAACTCAGACATTTCAGCAGACCATCAATGTGTTGCTTCCAGTTTAACCTCTCATCAATGGACGCAGCTAAAAATTTTGTAAATTCTACCTTAGCTACAGACTTCTGTTCAAAGTCTATATTTATTACTGGAGTTGTGCCATTTACTGTACGGAACTGTATATACTGTGTTTTATCAAAATTTAAAGAGAGTCCGTTTGCTGAGAACCACTTAATAATTTTGTGAAAAACATCATTTACATCACTTAGTTCTTGGTTTTTGGATGTTATTACTATACTTGTATCATCAGCAAAAAGAACTAACTTTGCATCTTCATCAATGTGGAATGGTAAGTCATTAATGTATATCAAGAACAGTAAAGGACCTAAGATCGAACCATGTGGGACCCCGTACTTGATAGCCCCCCAGTTTGAGGAATCAGCTGTTGTTTTAACATTACATGAACCACTTATTTCAACTTTCTGCATTCTTCCAGTTAAGTATGAATTAAACCATTTGTGCACTGCCCCCCTCAAACCATAGTGATGTAGCTTATCTACAAGATCTCTCTCTCTCTCTCTCTCTCTCTCTCTCTCTCACACACACACACACACACACACACACACACACACACACACACACACACACACACACACACACACACACATACACACACGAGACACATGAGACTGCAAGAGTTCCTTCATATATGGAGGCCAACAAGATGAATTTGTATGGTGTAATGTGACAAAAAATCAGGAAGGTATGCATTATATGGAGATGTGGAACAGGAACTGGGCTATTTCAGCCATTTTCTGTACAAACTGGGGTAAAGTGAAAGGAGGAGGACAGATTTTGTGAAAGTTGGAACTGAAGAAGTAAATAGATGGAACCAAAAATACAAGAACCCCTTCCCACTCTTCAACCCAGGAAGGACCCTATTTGTGAAAGGAACTGATAAGCTGTCTGGTGTCTAAATGGCCGGACTGCAGAGAACAGACATGTTAGGCTGCTTCTTTCATCCCCTGAAAAACAATATCCGTATTTTAATGACTGGGACCTGATAAAACTCCTGACATCACTCTCCCTGCACACTACCACGGTCTACTACTGAGCAAGTTAGTATGACACCTCTCAACACCAATAGTCTTGATAAAATATATTAAGAGACACTGCCTCTGTTCATTATGGCTTTCCTTCTTAAATGCCAACAAAGCTAATTTCACGTAATTATTATGAATCAATTCAGCTCACTAAGAGCATCTAGAAGTCCATTAGAGATTGAAGCCTTTCAGCATCACTCTGCAAAGGGCTTTAGCATGACAATTGTGAGTTATGAAGAAGATTTCTAGTAAACTATCATATCGGAATTTTGAGCTCTTTTCCTGGGCTTCCAGAAAAATAATTATGAATTAAAGATGGGGCCAACTTTTAGCATACACAATTATCATTATTATTGTTTTGCTTTAATACCCAAACATTTATCGCAACAGTTGTCGCATCTTCAGTGGTTTATTTCTTTTATTTTCTTTTTATTTACTGCATCCACCAATCAAAATCAGCCACTTGTCTAAATTACTATACTTGTCTTTAAACCTGTGGCTGATTTTGGTTGGTGGATACAGGACACATACTAAACAAATAAAAGAAAATTCAGAAATGCCACAACTGTGGTGATACATATTTGGGTATTATAGTCAAACAATAATTACGTACTTGCAAAAACATTAACCTATCTTTATGGCGACTTGGACATTACAAGGACCCAAAAAAATGGAAATTTTGGTTTCCATTGGCTAAAATTCTGTGATTACATAAATATATACTTGATGTACAGTACCTCATCATTTTTGTGTTCAAATGTCTTTCTAAACTAGGTACTGCACTTGTTTGTATTAGATCAGTTGTTAGACATGTCGTGCGATACACTCACTACCTCGGTGATGGTGATTCTAAAGGCTTCAAGTGTTGAGGTTGCTAAACCATATGGTGAAACAGAAAAACTTGAATTTATAGAACATGTGCAGAGGTAAATGGGAGCAGGACTTCAGAAACACTGCAAGGACATGACAGGAAAAGGACTCTCTGATAGCGGAGGAAGTGGTAGACGAGGCAGATTCATGAAATCAGAAATAGGGAATGAGGATATTCACGAGAAACAGTAAAAATTTCAGCAAGATGAGAAAAGCAATTTGGGCAAATCTGTTTCACAGAACATCCACAGCAATGCCTCTGCCAAAATGAAACATCATGGTGCTAGTATAACAGGTGTGAAGAAAATGGACAAAAGTGTACCCCTGCACATCATACCGGAAACTACTATGGCATAACTATAGCCAATATATGGAGATCTTTCAGATATTAAACTCCTGGAAAAATGTTTACATGTCTAAATACAGAATCCAAATGAAAGCTTTAATTGTTTTACTTGGGAATGCTTGCGACAATTACTTTTTTTGGCATATCAGAATTATTATTGAGTTATTTAGTAACAAGCATATTAACAACAACGAGCAGACTAGGCATCAGAAATAGGGGCAACATGAGAAGTGGGCTGCTTCGAGTGGACAGGCAATGTGTCTGAAGCTGAAAAAAACTGCTGAAAGCATGACAAAGGGGTCCACAACAAAAAATGAAATAAGAACACTTTATGAGATGAGAAGCCTCTCAGAATCAACAAGATTGTGTCGCTGGAATGTTTTGACATGTTATCATTTAGAAGAATATGGTTCACACATATTTAGTTTCAGCTTCACATGAACAATGTTTTTGCATAATTAGTCATCATTATCTCATGCATTACTTAAATTACATGCATTGCTTAAATTACAAAAACTAAATTTTTCATGAGTAAAAATATAGTACTTGGCTACAGAGTGATTCATATTATTCAACAATAAATATTTTACCCTGGAGAGTGCCACATTTTCTTCAATAGGGTAAAAACTGACTTCTAAAAACACATTTTTAAAGATATACAAAACAAAATATTGTAAATATTCCTGGTTTACCAGTTCAAGAAGTTAATAATTAAAAGAATGTATGTAATTTAATCTTTTCTTTTCGACACTATGGAAGTACAGGGTACCTAAAATGAAAATTGCATGTAATTCAGTACATAAGATAAAAATCTTTTTTATTCCACAGTGTTTAAATTTAGTCACATTGGGGTCACAATACACTAGTTGGTTGCTGTAAGTCTCATTTCAATGTCAATTAATTTTTTGTATTGTCCTATTTCAAAATACCAATAAAAAATACAGACCATGATGTCCACATCCCCTTATTTCTAGTAAAAGAATGTAGTGGTATTGTAGCCAAGTAATGTTACTGAAGATGATGAATTCACATGTATACACGTGTCTGTGTATGTGTGTGTCTAAACTAGGCCTGTGAGCATCCCTTAAAAAAATATTTGGAAGTGTCCTGTAACTTTTTCCACCTTGTTGTGCTCTCCAAGGGCCGTATTGGGAATGACTTTGCCGGTCTCTCCGGTGCCACTTTTTTTTCCTTTATTGTTATCTAACACCTTACATAAGGTGGGCTGGTAGTAGCACACTATGCTGCTCTTCAGCCACAAGTTTTACAAAGGAAAAACAATGGAGACACAGAATATACAGAACAAAGTGGGGGCAAAAAACAGTAGACACAGAAACAAATAACACGTAGCCGTTCACATGTGAAGACACCTAAAGAAACTGTTGGCACTGCACATGGACACTGATGATGGAGACGACACGTGAACGATGGAGCGTGGATGGCGAAAAACACTAAGGCACAAACACGACGGCACATCCACTAAAACAATGGCGATCATCTCCAGCGTGCAAATGGCCACTTAACGTGTGTGATTCCAGGGACCTGCCAAGAGGGGAAGAAGGTGGTGGGGGAGAGAGAGGGGAAGGCAAAGATGCCAATGGCAGAGGAGATGGTGGGAGGGATAAAGGTATGGGGGTAAAAACACAAGAAGAGGGATAGGAGTATCAAAGTTGGTAGGAGGGGTAGATGGAGGGGAGGAGGGCATCATCAGGGGAGGGGAGCTGGCGGAAGCCACCTTGGGAGAGGGTAAGGAGAGTGGAGAGATGGAGAGCAGGTGGGACATGGAAATACAGGCACGGCAGCGGACGGGGGCGGAAGAGGATGGGAGAGACAAGCGGGTGAGGAGGATCGAGTTTATGGGAGGTGTAGAGGATCCATATCTGATCGAGGAAAAGGAGGAGGTGGGGGAATGGAACAAGATCATACAGGATCCGCATGGGGGAGGGGAGATGGATGCAATATGCGAGGTGAAGAGCATGACGTTCAAGGATCTGAAGGGATTTGTAAAAGGTTGGAGGAGCGGAGATCCAGACAGAGTGGGTGTAGCAGAGGATAGGGCGGATGAGGGATTTATAGGTGTGGAGGATGGTGGTGAGGTCCAGACCCCATGTACGGCCAGAAAGGAGCTTGAGGAGACGGAGTCAGGGGCGTGCCTTGGCTTGGATTGTCCGGAGGTGGGGAGTCCAGGAGAGGTGATGGTCAAGGGTGACGCCAAGGTACTTAAGAATGGGGGTGAGGGCGATAGTATGGCCATAGACGGTGGCATAGAAGTCGAGGAGGCGGAAGGAATGGGTGGTTTTGCCTACAATGATCGCCTGAGTTTTGGAAGGAATGAACTTAAGCAACCACTGGTTGCACCAAGTGGTGAATCGGTCAAGCTAGGACTGTAGAAGGTGTTGGGACTGCTGCAGGGTGGGGGCGAGGGCAAGGAAGGTGGTGTCATCGGCGTACTGGAGAATGTGGAATGGGGGGGGGGGGGGGGGGGGGAAGGCGGCAGCGTGTCCGATGTATACAAAAGGTGCAGAAAAGGGGAGAGGACGCAACCTTGGGGCACACCGGCGGAGGGGAAGAAGGTGTAGGAATCAATGTTATGGATGGTGACGTAGGAAGGACGTTGGGAAAGAAAGGACCCGATCAGACGGACGTAATTAATAGGAAGAGCGAAGGTTTGGAGCTTGAAGAGGAGACCGGAATGCCACACACGGTCATAGGCGCACTCCAGGTCAAGGGAGAGGAAGATAGCGGAGCGACGGGAATTAAGCTGTTCAGAGAGGAGATGAGTGAGGTAGAGAAGGACGGCTGAAAGCCACATTGGTAATGGGAAAGATGCCAGTGGGTGTGTCAGGCAAGGATGGATTCCAGGACTTTGCTGAAGACTGAAGTAAGGCTGATTGGATGGTAGGAGGAGATAGCGGATGGCGGTTTGTCAGGTTTAAGGAACATCAGAATGCGGGAGGTTTTCCACAGTTCAGGGCAGTAGCCGGTGGACAGGACTACATTATAGAGCCAGGTCAGACTGGAAAGGAAGGAGGCAGGAGCTTCACAAAGGTGGCGACAGGTGACATGATCATGACCAGGAGCGGTGTTATGTTTCGTGCAGAGTGTAGCGATGAGATCCTGAGGAGTGATGGGGGCATTGAGTTTGGTGTGTGCAATGTTGTCCAAGTACTGGAAACCAGGGGCGAGGGGAGGGACAGAGGTGTCAGTTCGATCGCGGACATCCGGGAAGAGGGAGTAATCGAACTGGGGATCGTCAGGGATGGTAAAGACATCGTAGAGGTAGGAGGCAATGTGGTTGGCCTTACTAAGGTTGTCAGGGAAGGGGTATTCATCATGAAGGAGAGGGTAGTAGGGAGGGGGCTTATATCCGGTAAGGCAGTGGAAGGTTGACCAGTACTTGGACGAGTTGATAGGAAGTGTAGCATTAAGACAGGTGGATGTCTGTCACCAGTCGCGGCATTTCTTAGCTGCGAGCAAGTTTCTGATGTGTCGTCATAGTTGCCGGTGGTGTTATAGTGTGTCCGGGTCACGCGTGTGAAGGAAGGCACGGTAGAGACGGCGGGATTCATGGAGAAGGAAGATGGCCTGTGGGGGTAAAGTAGGACGGTGGGAGTGGATGGCAACAGAAGGGACGTGGGCCTCCACGTCCTCAGACAAGGTCTGCCGGAGGGTGGTGGTAGGTGAGGTGGTGGCTATCAACCTGGCGGGGCCTTTTTGGATGCAGAGGAGGCAGGGGTGCCACTAGGGCGTTTCACAGTGACGGAAGGGTGAGAGGAGGCGTGTTGGACAGGAGCAACTGGGAGGTGGCGGGAAGTGGCAGGTCCCGGCGTGGATGCTGGAGCTGTCGCCGGAGATAGGGATGGCGATGGTGAAGGCGACAGCGATGATGAAGATGACGGTGATGGGGAAGGCGAGGGTGAGAGCGAGGCATGGGCCGTGGGCCTTGGGCCACCACCCTAGGGGGGCTGCAGTAACATGGCGAGGGAGGGGAGGGAAAGGATCAGAGGTAGAGGTGCATGAGGAAGAAGCTGGTGATGGGGTGACAAAGAGCGAAGGCGAAGGGAGAGTGAGGAGTGTAGGGATGGAATTGGGGGGAGGCGATTGGGCACATCATGTAATTGTGGTGGTGGTGGCAGGGGGAGAGGTATATACTATTGCGGTGGTGGTGGTAGTGGTAGTGGTGGTGGGGGTTGACATGACGACAAGGAGAAAAAGAAACAGGACAGGACGAAAAGTACAGAAGGAAACAAGGGACGGACGAGGACGGTTGAAGACGGATGAAGACCGATGGAACGCCGACTGGGGCCAAAGCCCCACTCCGCTGAGGCTGGTGGGAGGAGACCACAGGCAGGAACACTGGCTGGCTGGCTGGCTGGCAGGAACGCTGGCTGGCTGGCTGGCTGGCTAGCAGGAACGCTGGCTGGCTGGCTGGCTGGCTGGCTAGCTGGCAGGAACGCTGGCTGGAATGCTGCAGCTGCTGCTGCCATGGGCTGGACCGCTGCTGGCTGGCTGGACTGCTGCTGCTGGCTGGCTGGACCTGCAAAAGCCCTAACGCTTTGATCAGAGGCGAATGCCAATATCGAAGGGCGGCACTCATTACGAGGTACTGCCGGAGATGTATGTCTGGTGCCACAGTCTCTGGCCGTCTTTATGTTCCCTATTCATTTCTTTTCTTTATTGAATTTCGATTCAAGCTTAGCATGCCGCTCTTCAGCCTACAGACTTTGTTTTAAAAAGGTGAAGATAATATATAATAAAAAAACAGGCGATAAAATCGAAGACTTAAAGGGTAACATGGCAAAAAAAGTCGTGGAACTTAAAACATAGAACAAAGGGATGATGATGCCATTAAAAATACATAAGAAGCAGACAGGTAAAATAATAGACAGACAATTAAAAATAACATGGGGAGAGTCTGGTTTCTGATCGCAAAGGACATAAAATTCACACCCAGCGACAGCATGGTTTCTGTTCGCAACACGGGAAAAGATGAAACAACACTGAACATTCACTGGAACACTGCGCTATAATATGACGTACCACAGCTGAGAGTACGTGGGGGGAAAACTGGACAGATCAGGGGAAGATAAAAAAGGGGGAAGGTGAGGAAAAGCGAAGGGGGGAGGGGGGAAAGGAGCTAATGGAGGATGAGGACCCATAAGAGGGTGAGGGGTGCTGGGCAGACGCGACAGGGAGTGGGGAAGGCAGAGCACGGGGATACAAAGAGACTTTGGGGGGAAGGGACATAGGGAGAGGTTAGGCAGGGAGAAACACAGGATGTAAGGGAGGAAGAGGGAGCTCAGGGAAAGGATGGAGGAAAGGAGGGGGGTGAGGATCAGAGTTGATAGGAGGGATAAATGGAGGGAGAGAGGGCATCATCTGGGAGGGGGAGTTGATGGAAGCCACCTTGGGAAAGGAGATGAAGGGTGCAGAGATGGAGGAGAGGGGGGACAACAGTGAAGACGGGGCAGGGGGCGGGAATGGGAGAGGGGAGGAGCAACCAGGAGGTGAGGGGGATCAAGGCAGTGGGAGGTGTAGAGGATGCAGATATGTTCGAGGAAAAGGAGCAGATGGGGGAAAGGAATGAGGTCATAGAGGATCCGCCTGGGGGACAGGAGGTGTATACAGAAGGCAAGGCGGAGTACATGACGCTCAAGGATATGGAGGGACTTATAGAATTTGGGGGGGGGGGGGACAAACAGATATCGGGCAGGACTGGCATAACAGAGGATGGGACAGATTAAGGATTTGTAGCTGTGGAGGATGGTAGAGGGGTGCAACCCCCATGTCCGGCCAGAGAGGAGTTTGAGGAGTCGGAGGCAGTTGTGGGCTTTCCCTATCCATTCTTGTTCTGTTGAAAAAGAGTTCAAACCTAACAAACGGGTGTGCCTAATTTGGAAATGAATGAATCATTGCTATCATGATCGAATATTAGCTCCGAAGTATTAAGACTGATTCATAAGAGTTGTTGCTTACAAACTGCAGGGACGAGTTCCCTACACCCACAAAGCAATATCTCTCGTGAATTGGCGACACCCAACAACGAACGGTGACGGCGCCAAGCCGAGGGGAAAGACATGGGCCGTACCTTACGAGGTGGCATGCGGAGCTGCCATCTGTCGGCAGCAGCAAGCAACGGCAGCACTCAAGATTCGGTTAATTGTCTTTAGCAATTAATAGGCTGGCAGGAAAGTGTTGGAAGTAACGAACATTTCCTTAGTAAAATGAGCTACTAATTTTTAGTTTCTTATCTGAGTGGCTATAAACAGTACGAGTTTGGTAACTATTAAGAAAAGTAATCCTTCATACCCGACATCATTTGTAGTAATGTGTTCTACATATCTGGGTGAAATATTTAGTATATTGGGTCTTCAGCAAGGTCCTAGAATCTATCCTCACCCGCCGCATCCACCAGCATCTCCGCCAGCACCGCCTCCTTCCCGTCACCCAGTGTGGCTTTCGGCCATCCTTCTCTTCCGACGATCTTCTCCTTCACCTCACTCATCTCCTTTCCGAACAGCTTAATTCCCGTCGCTCCGCCATCTTCCTTTCACTTGACCTCGAACGCGCTTATGACCGCGTCTGGCATTCCGGTCTCCTCTTCAAGCTCCAAACCTTCGCCCTTCCCATTAACTACGTCCGTCTGATCGGTTCCTTTCTCTCCCGCCGTCCTTCCTATGTCACCATCCATAACACCGATTCCTACACCTTTTTCCCCTCCGCCGGTGTGCCCCAAGGCTCCGTCCTCTCCCCCCTTCTGTACCTTTTGTACACAGCGGACATGCCGCCGCCGTCGCCCCCTGTCCACCTCCTCCAGTTTGCCGATGACACCGCCTTCCTTGCCCTTGCCCCCACCCTGCAACGCTCCCAACGCCTTCTCCAATCCCATCTTGACCGGTTCACCGCTTGGTGCAACCAGTGGTTGCTCAAGGTCAATCCCTCCAAAACCCAGGCGATCATTGTAGGCAAAACCACCCCTTCCTTCCGCCTCCTTGATTTCTATCTCACCGTCTATGGCCGTCCTATCGCCCTCACTCCCACCCTTAAGTACCTTGGCGTCACCCTCGACCGTCGCCTCTCCTGGACTCCCCATCTCCAGACAATCCAAGCCAAGGCACGTTCCCGACTCTGTCTCCTCAAGCTCCTTTCCGGCCGCACGTGGGGTCTGGACCCCTCCACAATCCTCCACACCTATAAATCCCTCATCCGCCCTATCCTTTGTTATGCCCATCCAGCCTGGATCTCCGCCCCCCCTACCTTCTATAAATCCCTCCAAATCCTTGAACGCCATGCTCTCCGCCTTGCCTATCGCATCCGTCTCCCCTCCCCCACGCGGATCCTGTATGATCTCATCCCCTTCCCCCACCTCCTCCTTTTCCTTGAAAGGATACGTATCCTGTACACCTCACGTAAACTTGATCCTCCTCACCCGCTCGTTTCCCCGCTCCTCTCCCACCCCCGCCCGCTGCCGCGCCTGTATTCGCACGTCCCACCCGGTCTCCATCTCTCCACCCTCCATACCCTCTCCCAAGGTGGCTTCCGCCAGCTCCCTCTCCCTGATGATGTCCTCGTCCCCTCCATCTACCCCTCCTATCAACTTTGACCCTGCCCCACCCCCCACTTCCCGTGTCCTTTCCTTTCGGCACCCTCCCTCCCTTCTCTCCTCTTCCCTTCTTTTTCCATCTCCCTGTCCCCTCCCTTCCCCCTCTTCCCCCGGGCTTCCTCTCCCCCTTCTTCCCTCCCCCCTATCTCCCCTGCCCGTGGCATCTCTGCTCTCCCCTCTCGCTCTCCCACTCCCCTTCCTCCTCCTCCTCTCTTGGCAGGTCCCCGGACTCGCACACGTATAGTGAACATTCGCGCGCCGGAGATCGTCGCCTTTTGTGCTTCGTGTGTGTGACGTCATATAGTGTTTTTGGTGTCCGCCGTCCCACTCCTACGTTCACTTGTGCCGTCGGACTCACCAGTGTTTTGTGCGCCGTGCCAAAGTGTTTTCAGTGTTGTTATCGTCACATGTGAACGACTCCGTGTTTTTTATGTCTCTGTGACCTCTCTCTTTTGCCCGTCACTTTGTTCATTGTCATTCACCATGTTTTATACTCTTGTAAAACGCTATGGCTGAAGAGCGGCGTAGTGTGCCGCTGCCAGCCTACCTGAATTGTACAGGTTTTAAAATAACAATAAAGTAAAAAAAAAAAAAAAAAAAAAAAAAAAAAATTAGTATATTGGCACCGTCCATTTGAGGGTTGGATTCCCTCTCTTCTTCATCGACGAGTTTCACCGCCTGGGCTACTCTCAGGGTGCACCTTCGGCGTGGAAGATCCCCGCCGTTTCCCTGCCGTGTCGTCTGCTTGCCGTCCATACTGCCTGCCGGTGCTCGCCGCCGCCGCCGCCGCCGCTTGGTCGCCGCCTGCCGGGGCTCGCCGCCCCGCCTGGTCGCCGCCTGCCGGTGCTCGCCGCCGCCGCCGCCGCCTGCTGATCGCCGCCGCCGCCGCCGCCGTCGCCGCCTGCCGGGGCTCGCCGCCGCCGCCGCCGGTGCCCGCCGCCGCCGCCGCCATCCGGTGCCGCCTGGTCGCCGCCATCGCCGCCGTCCTGACCCTGGTCTATGGCCGTCTTCATCCGTCTTCGTCTTTGTCTGTCCCCAGTTTGTCCTCTCCTCTTCGTTCTGTTCGTTCTTGTTTCTCTCTCCCGTCATGTCCGCCCCCACCGCCACTGTCACTACTACCACCACCGCCATTGTCTATACCTCCCCTTCCGCCGCCTCCACCACTATAACTTGGTGTGCCCAGTCCCACCCCCCTCCTTCCATTCCACCTCTCCTCACTCTCCCTTCACCCTCTATCTTTGTCGCCCCCTCTCCCGCTTCTTCCTCCCGCTCCTCTCGTTCTGATCCCTTCCCCCCACTCCCCCAGCCTGTCACTGCAGCTCCGGCTCGGGTGGTGGCCCGTCGGGCTGCTGCCCACGCCCAGCTCTCCCCGTCACCTTCGCCATCACCGCCGCCACTGCCACCGTCATCGTCATCGTCGCCGTCGCCATCGCCTTCACCGTCACCGTCACCATCTCCGGCGCCGACTCCGGCCCCGGGACCTGCCCCTCCCCGCCACATTCCCGTTGTTCCCATCCCCCACACCTCCTCCACTGCCGTCAAGCGCCCCAGTGGCACTCCTGCTTCCTCTGCTTCCAAAAAGGCTGCGCCTCGTCCTCCTTCCCCCACCCATGATGCCATGGAAGTCTCCCCGCCTGTCCCTGCCCCCTCATCCTCCTCCTCTCCCCCTTCCTCCTACCGCTACCTCCTCTCCCGTCCTGATCCCTCTCTCCTTGAAGCCCGGAACCTCACCCTCTTCCTTCGCCAGCATTGTCCTGGTGCCCCCATCTCCCTCCTCACTCCTCGCCGAGATTCGGTCCTCATCTCCTCCCCCAGCCCAACCCTCCACACCTACCTCCTTTCCCGCATCCCTGTCACCCACTTTGGCCCTCGTGCCTCTCTCACCCCTGCTCCTTCACCGCCTCCCTCCCGCCAACCCCAACCTCCGCGTCGCCCGCCAACTCTCACCGCCGTGATCACTTGGCTTAGTCCAGTGATCACGGAGGAGGAGGTGTTGGCGGAGCTCAAGGCGCATCCCCATTTGGAGGTGCATGCGGTTCGCCGCATACATAACGCTGCCGGCCCCACCCGCCTTATGCGGGTTTTTTCTGAGCACGCCCCCTCCATTGACCGTCTCCTGAAGGAGGGTGCCCTCCTTTTTAACCAGCGGTACAAGGTCGACCCCTCCCGTTCCCCTCCTCAATCCCTGCGCTGCCAGAGGTGTCTGCGCTATAACGCGCACCCCACAGCTGAGTGCCGCGAGGCCCCCACCTGCCCGCATTGTCGGCAAGCGCACTTCCTCAGGCAGTGCCCTAACCTCCAATCCCCTCCTTCCTGCAATACCTGCAATCTCCCCCATCCCACCTACTCCCAAAAGTGTAAAGCCCGACCCCCTCCAACCACTCCTGAACTCACCGTCCCTGTCTGTCCCCTGGACGCCCCCACCCCTCCTGGCAATTCCCTTCGTCCCCCCCCCCCACCGCTGAGGACGTCATCAGGTTCCTTACCATCGTCCTCCAGAATGTCCATCCCTTTCAGCGCCCACACACCCTCCAACAGATCTCCCTCGCCGCCCGTTCCATATTCCAACTCAAGATGTACGCCACCTACTCCAACAACCAGGCCCATTTCACCTTCTCCCGCCTCGACACCCTCGTCTAAATCCCTATCATGGCGCGACAGCAACGTATCCTTTTCAACAACATCCGCTCCCTACCCGCCAACAGGAACCTCTTCCTGCACACCCTTGCCACCCACCGCGTGGATGCCTTCCTCCTTACTGAAACCTTCCTCCAACCCCACCACACCATTCACACTTCGCCCTACCTCCTCCACCGCTCCGATAATCCCCTCCCAATTGCGCGTGGCGGAGTTGCAATTGGTCACCACCGCCAGATCCCCGTTCGGCTCCAACCTCTACTTCCCGACCCCACCGAACACCTGATCCTTAGTCTCTTCTTCCCCGGCCTTACCGTTACCTGCGCCACCATTTATGTCCGCCCCAACGCTCCTATTCCCTTCGACTTCCTCTCCCACGTCGATCGTACCTTTTCCTCCTACGTGATCGCCGCCGACCTCAACATCCATAGTCGTTCCGCTGCCCAGTTATGGCGATGGCATCGGTTCCTCTCCACCCTTCAAGGTGACCTCGTCCCCATCCCCCGGCATACCCGTCCTGAATCCACTCCTGATGTTATCCTCTCCTCCCCCAACCTCCTTGGCCGCATAACGGTGGATGTCCTGGAGCCTATTGGTAGCGACCATCTCCCTGTCCTCCTCACCATTTCAGACGGTCGTCGCCCTCGCCCCGACCCTCGTACTGACCCTCCCCCTAAGTATGTCCACGACTATTCCCGAGCCGACTGGAATGCCTACCGGGATACCCTTTCCACCCAGGTCGATAGCCACCCTCTCACCTACCACCACCCTGACGATGTCACCCATGCCGCCTCCTTTCTCCAGCAGACCTTGTCTGAGGCCGTGGAGGCCCACGTTCCTACTGTCGCCATCCACCCCCACCGTCCTACCTTACCCCCACAGGCCGTTCTCCTCCTCCGTGAATCCCGTCGTCTCTACCGTGCCTTCCTCCACACGCGTGACCCGGACACACTACGACGCCACCGGCAACTCCAGCGACACGTTCGTAATTTGCTCGCGGCTAAGAAACGCCGGGACTGGCGACAGACATGCACCCGTTTAAATGCAACCCTACCGATCAACTTGTCCAAGTTCTGGTCGGCCTTCCGTCGCCTTACCGGAACTAAACCCTCCCCCTACTATCCTCTTCTCCACGATGATCACACCTTCCCTGACACCCTTAGTAAGGCCAATCACTTTGCCTCCTACCTCTCCGATGTCTTCTCCATCCCCGACGATCCCCAGTTCGATTACTCCCTCTTCCCGGATATCCGCGATCGAACTGACACCTCTGTCCCTCCCCTCGCTCCTGGTTTCCAGTACTTGGACAACATTACACACATGGAACTCAATGCCCCTATCACTGCACAGGATCTCATTGTTACACTCCGCACCAAACGCAACACCGCTCCTGGTCACGATCGTGTCACCTACCGTCACCTTCCTGAAGCTCCTGTCTCTTTCCTCTCCACCCTGGCCAGGCTCTACAATGTAGTCCTGTCCACCGGTTACTACCCTGACCTGTGGAAAACCTCCCGTATCCTCATGTTCCTTAAACCTGGCAAACCGCCGTCCGCCGTCTCCTCCTACCGTCCCATCAGCCTTACCTCGGTCTTCAGCAAGGTCCTGGAATCTATCCTCACCCGTCGCATCCACCAGCATATCTGCCAGCACCGCTTCCTTCCCGTCACCCAGTGTGGCTTTCGGCCGTCCTTCTCTTCCGACGACCTTCTCCTTCACCTCACTCATCTCCTTTCCGAACAGCTTAATTCCCGTCGCTCCGCAATCTTCCTCTCCCTGGACCTCGAACGTGCATATGACCGTGTATGGCATTCCGGTCTCCTCTTCAAGCTCCAAACCTTCGCCCTTCCCATTAACTACGTCCGTCTGATCGGCTCCTTTCTCTCCCGCCGTCCTTCCTATGTCACCATCCATAACACCGATTCCTACACCTTTTTCCCCTCCGCCGGTGTGCCCCAAGGCTCCGTCCTCTCCCCCCTTCTGTACCTGTTGTACACGGCGGACATGCCGCCGCCGTCACCCCCCGTCCACCTTCTCCAGTTTGCCGATGACACCGCCTTCCTTGCCCTTGCCCCCACCCTACAGCGCTCCCAACGCCTTCTCCAATCCCATCTTGACCGGTTCACCGCTTGGTGCAACCAGTGGTTGCTCAAGGTCAATCCTTCCAAAACCCAGGCAATCATTGTAGGCAAAACCACCCCTTCCTTCCGCCTCCTTGATTTCTATCTCACCGTCTATGGCCGTCCCATCGCCCTCACTCCCACCCTTAAGTACCTTGGCATCACCCTCGACCGTCGCCTCTCCTGGACTCCCCATCTCCAGACAATCCAAGCCAAGGCACGTTCCCGCCTCCGTCTCCTCAAGCTCCTTTCCGGCCGTACGTGGGGTCTGGACCCCTCCACCATCCTCCACACCTATAAATCCCTCATCCGCCCTATCCTTTGTTATGCCCATCCAGCATGGATCTCTGCTCCCCCTACCTTTTATAAATCCCTCCAAATCCTTGAACGCCATGCTCTCCGCCTCGCCTATCGCATCCGTCTCCCCTCCCCCACGCGGATCCTCTACGATCTCATCCCCTTCCCCCACCTCCTCCTTTTCCTTGAAAGGATACGTATCCTGTACACCTCCCGCAAACTCGATCCTCCTCACCCGCTCGTCTCCCCGATCCTCTCCCACCCCCGCCCGCTGCCGCGCCTGTATTCGCACGTCCCACCCGGTCTCCATCTCTACACTCTCCTTACCCTCGCCCAAGGTGGCTTCCGCCAGCTCCCCCTCCCTGATGATGCTCTCCTCCCTTCCATCTACCCCTCCTACCAACTTTGATCCTCCCACCCTCCTCCTGTACTTATTCCTCCGGGCACCCTCCCTCCCTCCTCTCCCTTTTCCCTCCCTCCTCCTTTTCTCCCCCCTCCTCCCCCGGGCCTCCCCTCCCCTGTTCCTCTCCTCCTGACCCCGACTCCTCAGCCATTGGCATCCTTTTTCTCCCCTCTCCCCCACCTCCCCCTTCTACCCCTCTTGGCAGGTCCCCGGACTCGCACACGTTACGTGGACATTCGCGCGCCGGAGGTCGCCGCCATCAGTGTTTTGTGTGTTTAGTGTTTAGTGTTTAGTGTTCACCGTCCCCTCCATCGTTCACCAGTGCCATCATCATCTTCAGTGGTTGTGCGTCGTCTCATCAGCTAGCAGTGTGGATTATCGACGAGTGTGAACGGCTCCGTGATTGTCTCTATGTGTCTCCTGTTTTATTGCCCACCGCTCTGTGACCTATGTGTCTTCTCACTGTTTTTGCTGCTTGTGTCTTCTATGGCTGAAGAGCAGCGTAGTGTGCTGCTGACAGCCTGCCTGTTGTACAGGTTTTAAAATAACAATAAAGTAAAAAAAAAAAAAAAATTAGTATATTGGCCACCTCAAGCACCTCCCTGTCCAGCCCCAACCTCTCCTTAACAATCCTGCCAACCCCATCCCGTACGATTTCCTGGCCCACATTGACCCACCTTCTCCACCTACGTGATTGCCGCCGACCTCAATATCTACAGCCGTGATCCTGCTGGGCCGACCTCCAGCGGTGGCATCAGCTTATCACCACCCTCCAGGGAGACCTGGTTCCCCTCCCTCAGCACACCCAACCCGAATCCAACACCCGATGTGGTCCTTGCCTCTCCCAGCCTCCTTGGTCGCATCACCGCAGATGTCCTTGACCTCATTGGCAGTAACTATGCTCCTGTTCTCCTCACCATCTCTAATGGTCGCCCTTCCCGCGACACTCCTCCCCCCGACATCCCTCATAAACTTGTCCATGATTACTGTTCTTGCTTACCTAAAATCGACGACATCACTTTATCAGTGAAAGAGATTGATTCGTCCGTACGGAGGGCTGCTGTTATTTTGTAATTGATTCCAGAAAGAATCAAAATCTTATCAACGATTCAGAATCTTATAAACGAAGAATTGGCTTCTCTCCAAGATTGTCTTTTACGTCGCGCTGTGCTATAGGCAACCCGGGTTGCAGATCTCTGCAGGAGGTGTAGCGGTGGAGACGCCACACCCGGACGCTCTTCGTAGTACGTATTGCCTCCGATAGATGGCAGGAACGAGCTGCAGAGTGCAGAAAGCCAACGCCCCTACGACAGCCATGGTTCTGCAAAACTTCAGGCAAACGTTCAGACTGGCGATAGCGGGGTGTTGTGGAAATACCTACGTCACCGAGACAAAAGCACGAGATGAGACGGAAAAATACGCTGCTAACGTTTCTTGAACGATTACGCGCTTACTGGATCAGTAATGGTATACGCTCCTAGTAGTACAATTACAGTGCGATTCCGTACAGTGTATCCAAATAGTAATCGGCGCATATATAGGGCGGTCCGTTGAAAGTAACCGGAGATCCTTGAGCATCATGCACTCCGCCTCGCCTTCCGTATACGCCTCCCATCCCCCACGCGGATCCTCTATGATCTCATTCCTTTCCCCCATCTGCTCCTCTTCCTCGAACATATCCGCATCCTCTAAACCTCCCGCCGCCTTGAACCCCCTCACCCCCTGGTTGCTCCTCTCCTCTCCCATCCCCGCCCCCTGCCACGTCTTCACTGTTGTGTCCCCCCTACCCTCCATCTCTACATCCTACATCTCCTTTCCCAAGGTGGCTTCCATCAACTCCCCCCCCCCGGACGGTGCCCTCTCTCCCTCCATTTATCCCTCCTATCAACTCTGATCCTCACTCCCCTCCTTCCCTCCGTCCTTTCCCTTGGCTCCCTCTTCCTCCCCTCTTCCATCCTGTGGTTTCTCCCCGCCTACCCTCTCCCCATCTCCTTTCCCCCCCCCCCCCCCCGAGTCCTTTTGTACTCCCCTCCTCTGCCTTCCCCACTACCTGGCACGTCTGCTCCCACCCCTCTTATGGATCCTCATCTTCCATTGGCTCCTTTCCCCCCTCCCCCTTCACTATTTCTCTCCTTCCCCCCCTTTTTTCCCGTCATATGACCCGTTTCCCCCCCACCTGCTCTCGGGTGTGGTATGTCATATTTGTGCAAACTTTCTAGTGCAGTGTTTAAGTGAGTGTTCAGTGTTGTGCGTCTTTCCACAGTGTTGCGAACAGAAATCATGCTGTCACTGGGTGTGCATTTTTATATCTTTTGCGAACAGAACCCAGACTGTCGCCATGTTTTTTAATTGTCTGTCTATTCTTTTTCTGCTTCCTGTGTATTTTATTAGCATCATCAACCCTGTGTTTTATGTTTTAAGCTCCAGAATTTTCTGCCATTTTACCTTTAAGTCACCGATTTTATCGCCAACTGTTATTATTTTTTATTATCTTCATCTTTTTTAAAACAAATTCTATAGGCTGAAGAGCGGCGTAATATCTGCTGCCAGCCCACCCCCTTTAGGGGGAATCGAAACTCAATAAAGGAAAAAAAAATAGTAACTGTGCCAAATATCTCACGAAATAAGCATCAAACGAAAAAACTGCATAGAACGAAACTCGTATAGCTTGAAGGAGGAAACCAGATGGCGTTGCCATAGGTCAAACGAATATCAGCTGCATTTTTTTTTAATAGGAACCGCCCCCCCTTTTTATTACGTATTCGTGTATTACATAAAGAAATATGAATGTTTTAGTTGGGCCACTTTTTTCGCTTTGTGATAAATGGCGCTGTAATACAAATGTATACGTACGTGGTATCACGTAACATTGCGCCAGTGCGGACTGTATTTGCTTCGTGATACATTACCTGTGTTAAAATGGACCGTTTACCAACTGTTCGTCTAAAATTGTGAGCTGTATGTTTGTGACTATAACAGCGCCATCTATCACAAAGCGAAAAAAGTGGTCCAACTAAAACGTTCATATTTCTTTACATACTATGTGAATATGTAATAAAAACTGGGGATTCCTATTTAAAAAAACGCAATTGATATCCGTTTGACCTAGGGCAGTGCCATCTAGCGGGCCAACCATAGCGCCATCTGGTTTCCCCCTTCAAGCTAGACCAGTTTCGTTCTTTGTAGTTTTTTCGTTTCATGCTTATTTTGTGAGATATTTGGCCTGGTCACGACCAATGGACCACCCTGTATATTTCTGGTTTGAAACTTGTTTAGAAGACAAATCACCGCAATTATAAAAACATAACCAAGAGATTTTGTTTTCTGTCTCAGGTGCAAAAAGTTAAAAATGGAATGCACTTTATGACAGATAATATAAAATCATACTCAGTGATCCGCTTGAGAGATCTTCAGACAATCCAAGCCAAAGCACGCTCCCGACTCCGTCTCCTCAAGCTCCTCTCTGGCTGCACATGGGGTCTGGACCCCTCCACCATTCTCCACACATATAAGTCCCTCATTCGCCCTATCGTCTGTTATGCCCACCCTGCCTGGATCTCCACCCCTCCTACCTTTTACAAATCCCTTCAAATCCTAGAATGCCATGCTCTCTGCCTCACCTATTGCATCTGTCTCCCCTCCCCCACGCAGTTCCTGTATGGCCTTATTCCGTTCCTACTCCTCCTCCATTTCCTGGAACGAATATGGATCCTCTACACCTCCCGTAAACTGGATTCCCCTCACCCGCTTGTCTCTCCCATCCTCTCCCACCCCCGTGCGCTGCCGTGCCTGTATTCCCACGTCCCTCCTGCTCTCCATCTCTACACTCTCCATACCCTCGCCCAAGGTGGCTTCCACCAGCTCCCCCTCCCTGATGATGCCCTCATCCCCTCCATCTACCAATCCTATCAACTTTGATCCTCCTCTTCCACGTCCTGTATTTTTTCCTCAGGGCACCCTCTCTCCCTTCTCTCCCTCCTCCCTTCCTCCCCCCCTCCTCCCACCGGGCTTCCCCTACACCCTATACCTTCTTTCACTACCCCCATTTCCTCTGCCCCTGGCATCTCCACTCCCTTCTCATTTCTCCCCCACCTTTTTTTCCCCTTTTGGCAGTTCCCCGGACTCACACACGTCATGTGAACATTAGCACGCCGGAGATCATCGCCATCAGTTTTGTGTGTGTGCCGTCATGTTTGTGCTTCAGTGTTTTTCGCCGCCCACTCTCCATCATTCACATGTATCCTCTCAGTCATCAGTGTTCGTGCACAGTGCTGACAGTCTTTTGTTTTTTCTTCGTGTGTGAACGGCTTCATGATATTTAATTACTGTGTCTACTGTTTTTTTGTCCACTGTTATGTTATGTTATGTTACTTCTGTGTCTTCATTATTTTTCTCTCTTTGTACTGCCTGTGGCGGAAGAGCGGCGAAAAATTACCGCTGCCAGCCCACCTTGTGTAAGGTGTAAAATGACAATAAAGGAAAAAAAAATTCGCTTGAGACGCACAGAAATGAAGACGTGATAACAAATTTTTACTGGCTGGATGCTACTCACGGCTAACTTCATCAGTAAGAAGCATTACTGAGATCAAGCAATGTTAAATGCATTGGAGTAACGAGCAAATATAACGAGAAAACCACCTCTACTCCACAACAAACATTGTTGTCTAAATTAAAACAATAAATCTGCAGATGTGGTACAATATAGGGTGAAAGCGTTTGCAAAAGCAGTTTGCTCCGGAAAAAAATTTTAGACAAGTGTTCCGCACTCTCGATTTTCTACTGGGTCTAGTACATATCATGGGCATACACTGTCTTTGCCACAGAATATAAACACTCAAGTTGCAACAACCAATGGAGAAACACGCTCCAAAGCGACACATGCAGTGCTTAGCTATAAGGTGGCTCACAATTTTGATAAGCTGTTCTAATTTCTAGCCTATGTAGTTTACTATACACACGGCCTTCGCCAACAGCACTGAATTAGGTTAAATGAATTGGTCCAGAGGATCCAGATTGAGGGTGAAATGCACAAGAGGACAGGTTGGTGTTCACCAGGCAGGGAAATCATTGAGGGTCATATCGGCCCACGGAAAAAACTGTGTGATTGTCTTACTTTATTCATGTACTGATCTCTAATATTGTGGCCAGACAGAGAACACTGCCTCCACCCATCTTAAAGATTTTTTAGTCAAATACAGAAAGAAGATGGAGTGCAGAACATTATGAGGCATGACTGTATACAGGTAAATGTAGAAGTGCATGACGTTACCCATACAAGTATCTGGTGAAGTATTTGCTGAAATTTTCAGTTATGTTGTCCAGGAGGGTGACTATTGGCAACAGAAAAGCCTCTGAAGATTCCAAGTATCTAAAGGTCTATTAAGGACACACAGAACGACCCAAACTTGTTAGTTTATTTGCAGTCTGACAAACAGATGTATAACAGAGTGTACATCAGTAAGAGTGTAGGCGATAAAAGCAAGGGAATAAAACACAAGTGATGATCGGTAAATTACAACCAATATTTTTTTCTCCCCTGGTATTGTAGGTGGAATTTCACGAAGATTCAGTTTGAAGTTTGCTCTACAAAGGGTCTCTTCTTTCCGCGTGCAGCTCTAGCGAGAGAACTACAGAACAAATACAGTGCACATGTTACTATGGTCCGCTTGTGAAGAGCTGCGAAGTGTAGTTCGATATTCGTAGGCCAACGGGCATAAGCCGAGTTAAATTCTAAGGGACGTGCATGTCGTGTGTGGGGAAGACTGTACGGATGGTAGCTATGTGCCTAGGTGGTACCTCATGCCATGTGTACCTCAGAGATTTTCCACACTCTGGGAAGCCGGTAACAACTGCAACCCCTGGGATATGCGTCCAGTGTTATCGGTGGACTCTGCTGAATAGGAGACCACTGTGAATGCTGCAGCCTACATTAGGCTCTGGTTGAGATGCGTCGCGCCCTTTGTGACAAACGCCACAACACTGATGCTGACGGTATCGAAATTCTTTGTGCCTATGCTCGCCCACACGTTGGTGCTCCTGATGGTAGGAAAATCGCCAAATTTGGGAGGCTGTCGCTTCAGCATCCATCACACAGTCCGGACCTCACAATGCCGGGCTTACATCTTTTTGGTCAAAGAACAAAGTCCTGGCCAGAGAATACTCGGTGACAGATGTGGAAGTGAAATCGGCAGTTCGGAGATGACTATACTCCAACCAAATTTCGTTTCGTTATCTATTAAACTTCTTGGGAATAGAGTTATAGTGCATTACCTTCCAATATGCCATCATAGAATTCAGTATCTCTGTTTGTCAGTAATTAACAACTGACGTAATTACCCATTTTAAAAATTAAAATAAATAGCAGAAAAAAATCCAAACGTACATTCCGTAGAAAATATACACACATAGATTTGCTTGGTACAGAAACTGAAATTCCTTTGCTTTACAAATTTGTCAAATAACAGTACTGAGTAATATACAACATGACACTCATAAAAAGAACGCAAAAAATACCTAAACATAAATAAAGAAAAGTGTTTGTGTCATATTTAATCCTAAGAACTTGGTATTTTTTAGAAATTTTTTTAGCAGTGATCAAAGGCTATTGCCTTGGAACTGATAGTTACTAATACAGTGTTTAGTACAAATAATAAAACTTCTAGAGGTTTAAACAAAAGAGTTATTGCCAAAAGAATGCATAAACAAGACTGAAGCGCTTTCCTTGACACTAGTAATATATCGCTGATACCAAGCTACAACCCACCATGTCCCAAACATGCTAAGGTTCTTCCACTGCACACAGATTTGGTGGCACTGAAAATGTAGGATATTACAGCAATTCCCAGCGCTGCCATCCTTCACAAAGATACAAAAAAACTAGAAAAAAAACGTGCTTATGAATTACTTAAAACAGGCTTCTTCGTAAATAACAATTCGACTTCAGACCTAGAAAATGGTCAACATTTGTGGTGGCACCATTTATAGTATTAGTTCTTGACATGTTAGATGAAGAAAACATGTAACAGGTATCTTCTTAGACCCAACTTAAACCTTTGCCCCACTAGACCGTGGAATTTTGTTAAAGAAACTTGACATGGATAAAATAATGGGAGTTGTGGGGAAATGCTTTCTACCTTATTGAGAAATTTGGAATGGAATGGGTTGAGATCTTTCATATTGCTGAAACATTCAACTTGATTGGGAAGCCCACCTCTGATCAAGAGTATGTAAACATAGAGGTTTCTTTGCATTGGGCATGAGAAAGTATTATATCGTTCATATTCTTGGTTCATTTTTGGTGTAGTTGTGATGATCTCTGGCTATGTTTTGAAATGTGCAATTGTCGTACTGTGTGATGCATAGTAAATGATACCATTTCTAAAACGGCATTTGATGATTTGTCAACATGGTAGCAGATGTGCGCAGTTTGATAAAGTTTGTATGAAGTGACAGTTGTGCCGATTTCGGAAAAGAATTACTCGATGATACCGAAGTGCAAAGACGAGACAATGGTCAACGAAACACAACAACTAGATAATTTTTTTTTCTTTATTGAGCTTCGATTCCCCCCGAAGGGGGTGGGCTGGCAGCAGTTTAGTATGGCGCTCTTCAGCCTACAGAATTTGTTTTAAAGAGATGAAGATAATAAATAATGAAGACAGGCGAAAAAATCGGAGACTTAAATGGTAACATGGCGGAAAAATCGTGGAACTTAAAACATAGAACAAAAGGATGATGATGCTAATAAAATACATACGAAGCGACAGGTAAAATAATAGACAGACCATTAAAAAACACAGCGACAGTCTTGTTTCTGTTCGCAACACTTTGGAAAGATGAATAATACTGAACATTCACTTGAACACTACACTAAAAAGTTGGCAAGTATGACATACCACAGCCGAGGGATGGTGGGGGGAAACTGGACAGATGATGGAAAAATAAAAAGGTGGGAAGGAGAGGAAAAATCAAAGGGGGGAGGGGGGAAAGGAGCCGATGGAGGATGAGGACCCATAAGAGGGGGAGTGGTGTTCAGCAGACGCAACAGGGAGTGGGGAGAGGTAGAGGAGGGGAATACAAAAGAGCTTGGGGGGGGGGGGGGGGAGAAGGCATATAGGGAGAGGTTAGGCAGTGAGAAAACAGGATGGAAGGGGGGGAAGAGGGATCCCAGGGAAAGGACAGAGGAAAGGAGGGGGGTGAGGATCAGAGTTGATAGGAGAGATAAATGGAGGGAGAGATGGCATCATCCGGGAGGGGGAGTTGATGGAAGCCACCTTGGGAAAGGAAATGAAGGGTGTAGACATGGTGGGTAGGGGGAACACAACAGTGAAGGCGTGGCAGAGGACGGGGATGGGAGAGGAGAGGAGCAACCAGGGGTGAGGGGGATCAAGGCAGCGGGAGGTGTAGAGTATGCAGATACGTTCAAGAAATAGGAGCATATGGGGGAAAGGAATGAGGTCATAGAGGATCTGCGTGGGGGATGGGAGGTGCATACGGAAGGCGAGGCGGAGTGCATGATGCTCAAAGATCTGGAGGGACTTATAGAATTTGGGGGATTAAGGAATTGTAGGTGTTGAGAACGGTAGAGGGGTGCAACCCCCATGTCTGGCCAGAGAGGAGTTTGAGGAGTCGGAGGCAGTTGTGGGATTTGGATTGGATGGAGCGGAGGTGAGGGATCCAGGTGAGGTGATGGTTAATGGTGAAGCCAAGATAGGTGAGGGTGGGGGAGAGGTGGACAGGATGGGCACAGATGGTAAGGGAGAAATGCAGGAGCTGGAAGGAGCGAGAGGTACAACCTACAATAATTGCCTGGGTCTTGGAAGGATTCATTTTCAGGAGCCACTGGTTACATCATGTGGTAAAAAGGTCAAGGTGATTCTGGAGAAGGCATTGGGACCGTTTGAGGGTAGGAGCGAGGGCAAGGAATGCAGTGTCATCGGCATATTGCAGAAGGTGTACTGGAGGGGGGGGGGGTTGGGGCATATTGGCCGTGTACAGGAGGTAGAGGAGAGGGGAGAGGACAGAGCCCTGGGCACACCTACAGAGGGGTAGAAGGTGTGGGAATTGGCATTATGGATGGTAAGGAGGGGCGGCTGGAGAAGAAGGAGGCCATCAGAAAATGTAGTTGACAGTAAGGGCGTAGGTTTGGAGTTTAAAAAGGAGACCAGGATTCCAGACACGGTTGCAGGCCTTTTTGAGATCGAGGGAGACAAAAATGGCGGAGAGACGGGAGTTAAGCTGGAGGGAGAGGAGATGAGTGAGGTGGAGGAGTTGGTCATCGGCAGAGAAGGAAGGTCGAAAGCCACATTGGGTGTCAGGGAGGAGGTGGTTTTGGTGGAGGTGGTGATGGATGCGCCAGATAAGAATGGATTCCAAGAGCTTGCTGAACACCGATGTGAGACATATAGGATGATAGGAAGAGGCATCAGTTGTTGGGGTTGGAGAGCATCAGGATACGGGAGGTTTTCCACAGATCGGGGTAGAAGACGGTGGCAGGGATGACGTTGTAGAGGATGGCAAGGAGTGAAAGGAAGGAAGGAGGGCAGCATTTGAGGTGGCAGTAGGTAATGCAGTCGTGGCCTGGAGCAGTGTTGCGTTTAGTGCAGAGTGTGAGGCTGATGTCCTGTGTAGTGATGGGAGTGTTAAATGCAGATGGTGGTTTGTGGCCCAAGTACTGGAAGCAAGGAGCAAGGGGAGGAACAGAGGTATTTGTATGGCAGATGACGTCAGGGAAGAGGAAATAATCAAATTGGGGATCATCTGAGATGGAAAAAACATTGGAGAGGTGAGAGGCAAAGTGGTTGGTGGTCATCAAGAAGGAGAGTGTACTGGGGTGTGGGGCAGTTCCCAGTAAGGCAGTGCAAAGCAGACCAATACTTGGAAGAGTTTATTGGGACCGTGGTGTTGAGTTGTGTACATGTCCGACACCAGGCGCATCGTTTCTTAGCAGTAAGCAGGTTGCAGATGTGTCGTAATTGCTGGTGGTGGGTAAGTGTGTCCTGGTCACGAGTGCGAAGAAAAGAGCGGTAAAGGCGGCAGGATTCTCGAAGGAGAAGGACGGCCTGTGGGGGCAGGGCTGGGTGGTAAGGGTGAATGGTTTTGGTGGGGATATTGGAGGTGACTGTGTTAGACAAGATCTGGTGCAGGAAGGCAGCAGTGTGAGAGATGTCATCAGGAGATTGGAGGGTAAGGTCGTGACCGTCAACATGGGTGTGAATGGAGTCCCGGTAGGCATCCCAGTAGGCATCCCAGTTGGCACGAGAGTAATTATGGACAGGTTTTGGAGGCATGTCGGGTCGAGGAGCGGGGTGGGGATGGCGACCACTAGAGATAGTGAGGAGAACGGTAGCATGGTCACTGCCAATGAGGTCAAGGACATCTGCGGAGATGCGCCCAAGGTGTTTGGGAGAGACAAGGACCACATGGGAATGGTGTTGGATTTGGGTTGGGTGTGCTGGGGGAGGGGAACCAGGTCTCCCTGGAGGGTGGTGATAAACTGATGCCACTGCTGGAGGTTGGCAGGAGCATGACTGTGGATATTGAGGTCGGTGGCAATTTACGTAGGTGGAGAAGGTGCAGTTATTGTGGGCCAGGAAATCGTATGGGATGGGGGTGTGAGGGTGTACATAAATGGTGACACAGGTGACGGTAAGGGTGTAGAAGAAGAGTCTGAGGGTGAGATCGTCGGCAGGATTGTTAGGGAGAGGTTGGGGCTGGACAGGAAGGTACTTGAGGTAGCCTATAGCAACTCCGCCATGCACCAGAGGGTACGGGTTACCAGTGCGGTGAAGGGTGTAAGGAGCTGTGGAGATGGAGATACGGGTTTGAAGGAAGGTTTCATTTATGACAAAGGCATCCAAGCGGTGCTGATGGAGGGTGTGGAGGAAGAGGAGTTTGTGGGTGGACAGGGAGTGAATGTTGTGTTACAGGATACTGTAGTGTTGTTGTACCATGGGAGGGGAGAGTTAGACAAGAGTGGTGAGGGAGGTGAAGTTGAAGTGGGCCTAGTTGTGGGAGTAGGTGGCATAGATGGTAAGATGGAAGATGGAACGGGCAGCGAGGGCGATTTGGGAAAGGGTGTGGGAGCGCTGGAAGGGGTGGATGTTTTGGAGCACAATGGTGATGAAACAGATGATGTCCTCTGCAGTAGGCGGAGGGCAATTAGATAAACTCACCGGCGTAGACAACTGGGGACAGCTGGAGAATTATTATGAGAACTGTTTTAAGAGTGTGACGAAATCTTTGATGTAGTAAGTGGTGAACTGATTAGACCAGAAGGAAATGGACAGAGTTACGAAACTGAAGTTGCAAAATGGACAAAGGTTAATGCAAAGGCAAGGAAAAGACTTATTCTGTCACTTAATACCAAGCCTTTATTTCGTGTTGGGGAATGCAAGACTGCTAAAGAGGTTTGGGATAAGCTACACAAGATCTATAATGTTCACTCTGCTGAAAATATTGATCTGCTTAGACATAAATTCCGTAACATTATGTGGGAGGCATCTGGAGGTATACAAGGTCAATTAGCCAAATTTGATGATGTACACGCCGATTGACGTTGGTGACCTTTGAGCACTATTTTTGCAAACTTTGCCAAATCAGTTCGATTATGTTTATATCACATGACATGGTCTACCTGGTGAAGAAAAGAAATGGAATAATAACAGATCGTGATGAGGAAAGTGTTGCTACAGCAATTATGTCGAAAATGAAGATTATCAAACCGCAACAGAAGCACAAACAAACCTCTTCTGAAGCAGATTCGTTATAAACGCCTCATTATAAAAGGAATGAAGACAGAAAATACTTTTCGTGTGGTAAAGTAGGTCACTTTTCAAAACAGTGTAAGGCAAGGTTGGTTTGTTTCAAATGTAAGAAAAAGGGCCATCGATCCAGTGAATGTAGTAGTGTAGACAAAAGAGAAGATTGTGCCATGTTGTTAACTAATGTAACATCAGTGGATAATTCAAGAAGCTGCAGCTACACAGATGCTTCAAAATCGATGGAAACAGTATCAATGGTGAGATGCAATAGTTTTTCAGTAGATGTGAATACACTGGACTGTGATGAGTGGTACATTGACAGTGGTGCAAGACATCACATAACAAATTGGCGTGATTGGTACACTGTGTATGAACTATTTGAAACTCCAAGGAAGATGGATAGTGCCAAGAATGGTGTACATGGTACAGTCCTAATTGATGTACAGGTGTTCAATGGACAGACATGGACAGAACGATATTTTGAAGATGTTTGGTTTTGCCCTGATGGATCCTGTAACTTGTTTTCTGTTAAGAAAGCTGCACAGAAGCGAATAAAACAAATAATCGAAAATGATGGCAAATCATGGGTATTTTTCAAAAACAATGTTGCAGTTGCTATTGCCACATACTGCTGTGAAAATGAGCTTTATCGTTTGGCTGTGAAGGTTGTTCGTCAAGAAAAGTCTTGTGTTGTTACTGAAACTGATTACACTTTACAGAGCTGGCATGAAAAAATGGGTTATCACAATAAACGCTATGTGCACCAATGTTTGAAGGATCATGTTGTAGAAAAAACAACAGGATGTGTCTATGCTAAACATCACCAGATGCCATTTGGTGAAAGAGTGCAGAAATCCACTATACCTGGAGAGTTATTGTGTGCAGATGTTTGTGGTCCGATGGAAGAAAATGATCTGCAGACTCATCAATACTTTGCAGTTCTTAAGGATGATTTTTCCAGTTTTAGAGTAACATATCTTTTGCAACACAAAGATGAAATTAAAGAAAAGTTGCCACTGTTCATTAAAATGATAAAAACTCAGGCTGATGTTGCTGTGAAAGAATTACATAGAGATGGTGGCAAGGAGTTCCATAATAAAGATGTGCAAAAATTTGCTGGCTCAGTTGGACTGAAACATTCAATCACAGCAACATATGCACCTCAACAGAATGGAATTGCTGAACAGGAAAATAGAATCCTGTGTGAGATGGCACGTTCTCGGCTTTGCTCTGCAGAACATCTGTCAAAAGCATTGTGGGGTTAAGCTGTTCTGGCTCCAACATACACTTTGAATCAGACGGGTCCCACAAAAATTAAAGGCAAAACTCCAATTGAAATATTTCTGAAGAAAGAAAGTCGTTTTGATAATTTGGTGATATTTGGAACTGAATGGTATGCTTGAATTCCTACACAGAAACGAAAGAAGATTGATGCTAAATCTTCAAAAGGATATGTGGTTGGTTATGATGATTGTGGATACCGTGTTTATTTTCCTGAGAAAAGGTGCATGTGTGTTTGCAGAGATGTAAAGTTCAATTGCAAGCCGTTACAGAAACCTCTTATCGGTACTCAAAAGTCTAAAGGGTTGTTGAAATATCGGCTATAGATAAGAATGAAGATATTTTGGAGACTGAGCATGAAGATGTTTATTTTGAAGAGGATTGCATGGACCAAGATGTTGCTACAAGTGATGAAAGTGTTAACAACCACTCATTTGACACTGGGGGAGAAGTTGGAGGTAACTTGGAAGCAACGAATGAGGGAACCACAATTTATGTGAACGGCGAAATTTGAAGAAACCATTTTGTTACTGTGAAGATTCAGTTCATCAACCAAGAATGATATTTCTTTGTGTTACACCAAAAAGCTATAAAGAGGCACTGCAGTCATAGAATTCTGAAGAATGGAAGAATGCAATGGAGGAAGAGATGGATGCTCTAAATAAAAATGGAACATGGGAATTAGTTTACAAAATTAAACCAAACAACTTGATTGGAAATCGATGGGTTTTTGCTACAAAATCAAATTCAAATAATGATGTTGTTCGATATAAGGTTCAACTGGTGGCAAGAGAATATACTCAATGGTTTGGAGTAGATTATGTTGACATGTTAGCCCTGTTGCAAGATTTGAGACAATGAGATGCCTTTTGAGTGTTGCAATTCAACATGATTGGTGTATAAGGCAATTTGATGTGAGGACAGCATTTCTCAATGGTATATCTAAGGAAAAAATCTACATGAGTCAACCAGAGGGATTTGATGATGGTACAGGAAAGGTGTGTAAGTTACTGAAGAGTCTATATGGTTTAAATCAAGCTTCAAAATGCTGGTACGAATGTCTTGTTGGGTTCCTTACTAAATGTAACTTACAGGAGAGTAGTTCGGATCCATGTATGTTTCATGGTGAAAAATTGGTATTATTGTTTTATGTCGATGGTTGGTTGGTTGGTTGGTTGGTTGTTTTGGGGAAGGAGACCAGACAGCATGGTCATCGGTCTCATCGGATAGGGAAGGATGGGGAAGGAAGTCGGCCATGCCCTTTCAGAGGAACCATCCCGGCATTTGCCTGGAGTGATTTAGGGAAATCACAGAAGACCTAAATCAGGATGGCCGGACGCGGGATTGAATCGTCCTCCTCCCAAATGCGAGTCCAGTGTCTAACCACTGCGCCACCTCGCTCGGTTTTATGTCGATGATGGATTGGCTATGGGCTCTACTGATCCAACAGCTAAGTTCATTGAACAGGCGTGTAAACGTTTTTAAATCAGTGTATAAAAAGTTGATTACTTCTTGAGTTTACAAATCAAGAGGTTTGACAACTGTACTCAAATAAATGAATCTGCATATGTGAAGAGGATTTTGAAGAAATACGATATGATGGATGCAAAACCATTGTCTTTACCCACTGAGCCAGGATGGACACCAGGTGAGTAACCTCCTTTTAATAATATTGGACTGCATCGAGAAATGGTTGGAAGTTTGATGTATTTAGAACAAGCCACAAGACCAGATTTATCATATGCTGTTAATGTTGCCTCAAGAGTTGAAGACTCACCAACTCAGTCGCACTTTGCATTACTCAAACGAATAATTAGGTATCTTCAATCAACAATTACAGATGGCATTAAGTTTACTGTAGTGTTGAAGCCTATAGTGATGGTGACCATGGTGGGGGCAGAGGCACAGACGTCCAACAAGTGGCATCCTGCTCAAGTTCCATGGGGGTCAGTTGTGTGGAAAAGTAAATTACAGCAGTGTGCTGCTCTTTCTGCAGTGGAGGCAGAATATGTGGCTGCAAGTAGTCATCAGTTCTTGTTTTACAAATTGATAACCCAAGTGCTATCAAATTTATTCATGGATCCAAGTTTTATAAACGATCAAAACACATAGAGATAAGGTATCATTACATTCGTCAACTGGTTAGAGAGAGGAAGATTGAAGTGAATTACATACCAACTGCTGGACAGGCAGCAGACATTCTGACAAAAGGGGTACCGTTCACAAAGTTGCAAACGATGAAAAAACTTGTTGGTGCAGTGTCTACTTCATCATATATATAAAACATTGTGGGAGAGTGTGAAAGTATTAATGTTTCGATGTTGTTATATGTATGTCTACATACGTATCTTCCATATTCTTTGAAGGTTGTCTGTCGCATGTCTCATAAATTCTTTGGTTCATTTTTGGTGTAATTGTGATGATCTCTGGCTATGTTTGAAATGTGCAGTTGGTGTTTCGTATCATATTGTCGTACTGTGTGATGCTTAATATATGATTCGTTTCTAAAACTGAATTTGATGATTTGTCAACAGGGTACAACACTATTCCGAGTTCACTTTAACGATTACACACAATGTACTGCACTAGCAGAAATAGTGCTTCTCACAGATGTCGGCAACTTTTTAATTTCTGCTGAGTCACCAAAAATACTGAAGTTATAATTGTGCATATGGTAGTACAAACATAGACAATGAATAATAGAGCTACGTAGATAAGCTGAAAATGATAAACTTCTGCATAACAAAGATACCTTACCTACTAAATCTGAATATAAAACAGGACTTCACAAAATGAGTCCCAAAACCTTACATTCTTTGCTGTGTATGCTGATGAGCAGCTGATATAGCACAAACTCATCAAATACCCTGAAAATGTAATGCATGCTCCACAAATAATAGAATATATAAGTAACTGCTCATGATTAAGACCATTTTACTAGTTTGGTGGAAGTAGTGTTGTCATTCTGAGATCTGATTGTACACAAAATTGTGTAAGCAATTAGATGCAACTTAAGCACAGTACTTCACCTCAGAAAAGGTTTCAAAACTGAAGCATAACAAAATTAAGCAGCAACTATGAAATAATACAACTCAAATTCACATAACTACCTAACATTTTAAGTAAGTGCATGCATAGCCGAGGTTTTACTGGCCACAGCATTCGCACATTTCAAGTGTATATTCTACAGAATATCTTCAGGCGAAATCTGACAAATCATATCACCAGTTTCAGTTTAATTTTGTGACAGTCAGGAAACTGAACTCCATATGTGTTATCACCACCATGAAATTTATCTATGACTAACTGGAAAGATTTCAATTTCTGCGAGTTTTGAAGTGCAGGAGCAATATTAGTAAAAATCACTTCGATTGTCAAAAGCTGTCTCAGATTTACAAAAGCACAACAATCTTTGGTTTGTCCAGTATGTGAAGCTACTACTTTCAGGTGCTTTTCACACAGCTAATCAAACTTCATTGTGGTACTGAAATACCTTTACAATTCCATTGTACAAACTGTGGTAAAACAATGACTATAATGAAAAATGCATGGTTTCACTATTACAAATTATCGATCCACACCAGCATAGTTCATATATCTTGATGGATTATTGAGTACATCCTGCAAGCAAGAGCATCAGAAAGTGGAAGACTATTTTTTTTTTTTTTTTTTTTTTTTTTTTTTTTTTTGTAATAGTTACGAACGACCGATCGGTGACCCAAATAAAGTGCAATTTCTATGCACTTCAATCTTTTCTTGTTTTGAGCTTATTTCCAACACAACAAGAAATGTAATCTGCCCAACTGGTCTGTGTAGTATGCGGAAGACTGTCAAGAACTTTCAATACTGCCCACAGACGGCACAATATTTCGAGCCAACACAGTATAATTCCAAAGCTTTTGAGGTTCTCAATATTGCTACACAACCCCTCAATTTCACACTTAGATGGCCAATATTATTGCCCACCTGGAAAATATAATATTAATAATTTTATTGAAGCCCAGTAGCCATACAAAGTCCAAGTATAATGATAATAATAAACGAAATTAGAAATTTTACATATTCTGATTTGCATAGTCACTTATTGACGATGTCCTTTTGGTACAGAGTTCTATATTGCACCGTTTGTATATTTGATGGCACAGTTTACATTCACGTATTACATTTGGTTTATGATATGACATGTTGTTGCTAATATGGTGTTGGAAATCATGAGCTGCCATTCTGGTGATCACATACCTTATTTCGAAGTTTTCCTTTCTCCATGTTTGGTCAATCATGGCGCCTGTGCTGGGGAATCCTGGAGATACGTCTTCCCTTTTTTGCTTCAGTGGCTTCCAGGCTTTCTGAAAAGCTGGTGTTGGGTAGCATCAATGAGGAAGGGTTCCCTCGCAAGCAAGTATACAAGTCTGGATAGCGTTTTTTTGGACAGTCCTATTGCTTTCTTTATATAGGTCGCCTTTATTCTTTCTAGTGTCGCTAGGTTTTTCACTGTAAGATGATTTCTATGCTGTAAGTCAGTATTGGAAAGATTTTGGCTCTGAATAATGCCACTGAGGCCTCCAGGCAGAGGGATATAATGTTTGCCACTTCATGAATTGCTACTGTTGCTTGTATTGCTTTCTCTGTTTCATGTTTTGTATTTTATAGTTGTTTGTATCGTGACCCCTAGGTACTTGAAGTCTGGTACGATTTTCACATTTCTCTCCTATATAAAGATCTCTGCTGATGCAGGTTCTCTTCCTCCATTTCGGAGTACCATCACTTGTGCTTTTGCCACATTTATTTCTAAGCCATGATCGACACCACAATCTTCCATATCGTTTATTGCTTCTTGTAACTTTGGAATGTTCTTTGCGCCTATTACAATATCATCTGAATATGCACATGAGATTACACCCTTCCTTTGGGGTATTCTCACAATTTCTTCCACACCAACGACAAATAACAGGGGACTCAGTGGGTCTCCCTGAAGTACTCAGCTTGATTGGAGTATCGACTGCAATAGGGAGATGTCCGAGATCCTTATTTCATTGCATCGCAGTTTTGAACTTACGATTTGTTTCCATATGTTGCTTTCCCTTAGGATTTCTTCTAGTTTTTTAGTCACTAATTTGCTGCTTATAAAGTCAAAAGCTTCTGTGAAGTCTATAAATACTATGTACAACTTTTCTCTGTCTTCAAGGGCTCCCCATACACTCTTTAGCAGCAGTTCTGTTGCAGTCATGAGTTAATCTTACTTTCCTGCATCCCATTTGGCTTTTGGGGAGGTGTTGATCGATTGTTCGCTTTATTCTTTCTGTTATTATTTTTGTAGACACTTTGAAAGTTAAGTGTACTGGGGCTATGCCTTTGTACTTGCTACGGTCCTTGGGATCTCCTGCTCCTTTATATAGCACTGTTGCTATTGACTGTCTCCACTGCTCTGAAACGGAGGCTATTTCTAAACACATGGGAAATGAAGTCAATATTATTCACCGTCTAGGGCCCACTTAATTTGTTAAGTAGTTTATAAGATACAGCAGTCACGTGGCGTATACTATATTTGAATTGGTATCTGCAATCACAGTTTGGACTGGTCTATACATGTTGCCCTCAATACAAGGAATTGTAGTACTTACACTACTGGCTATTAAAATTGCTACACCACGAAGATGACGTGCTATAGACGCGAAATTTAACCGATAGGAAGAAGATGCTGTGATATGCAAACGATTAGCTTTTCAGAGCATTCACACAAGGTTGGCGGGGGCGACATCTACAACGTGCTGACATGAGGAAAGTTTCCAACTGATTTCTCATACACAAACAGCAGATGACCGCCGTTGCCTGGTGAAACGTTGTTGTGATGCCTCGTGTAAGGAGGATAAATGCGTACCTTCACGTTTCCGACTTTGATAAAGGTCGGATTGTAGCCTATCGCGATTGCGGTTTATCGTATCGCGACATTGCTGCTCGCGTCGGTCGAGATCCAATTAATGTTAGCAGAATATGGAATCGGTGGGTTCAGGAGGGTAATACGGAACGCTGTGCTGTATCCCAACGGCCTCGTATCACTAGCAGTCGAGTTGACAGGTGTCTTATCCGCATGGCTGTAACGGATCGTGCAGCCACGTCCCGATCCCTGAGTCAACATATGGGGACGTTTGCAAGACAACAACCATCTGCACGAACAGATCGATGTCGTTAGCAGCAGCATGGACTATCAGCTCAGAGACCATGGCTGCAACTACCCTTGACGCTGCATCACAGACAGGAGAGCCTGCGATGGTGTACTCAATGACGAACCTGGGTGTACGAATGGCGAAACGTCATTTTTTCGAATGAATCCAGGTTCTGTTTACAGCATCGTGACGGTTGCATACGTGTTTGGCGACATCGCGGTAAACGCGCATTGGAACCGTCTATTCGTCATCGCCATACTGCCGTATCACCCGGCGTTATGCTATGGGGTGACATTGGTTACACATCTCGGTCACCTCTTGTTCGCATTGACGGCACTTTGAACAGTGGACGTTACATTTCGGATGTGTTAAGACCCGTGGCTCTAACCTTCATTCGATCCCTGCGAAACCCTACATTTCAGCAGGATAATGTACGACCGCATGTTGCAGGTGCTGTACAGGCCTTTCTGGAAATAGAAAATGTTCGTCTGCTGCCCTGGCCAGCACATTCTCCAGATCTTTCACCAATTGAAAGCGTGTGGTCAATGGTGGCCAAGCAACTGGCCCGTCACAAGACGCCAGTCACTACTCTTGATGAACTGTGGTATCTTGTTGAAGCTGCATGAGCAGCTGTACCTGTACACACCATCCAAGCTCTGTTTGACTCAATGCCCAGGCATATCAACGCCGTTATTAGGGCCAGAGGTGGTTATTCTGGGTACTGATTTCTCAGGATCTATGCACCCAAATTGCGTGAAAATGTAATCACATGTCAGTTGTAGCATAATATATTTGTCCAATGAATATCTGTTTATCATCTGCATTTCTTCTTGGTGTAACAATTTTGATGGCCAGTAGTGTATATGACTTCGCTTTCCAACAGTGATCAGTCATGCACATTTTCAACAATCTAATCGGGTTCTCACACATTCAATACTGTTGTCAATATATTAATCATCTGACAGTGAACTCTGGCATATTGTCAATACCAGGAATATTGACAGAGCAGTACTGATAGACGCTAAAATATTCTCCAGTTTCACATCATTTGCTGTCCAGGTGTTTGCCCAGTCTCATGAAACAGCTGCAGGGCACTAGCTTGTATCACAGAACTATTGTTTACATTTACATATCCTACCAGTCTTTAATTCACATTGACAGCTATAGAGAGAAATGAGTAGACAATTAATGTTGGAGTTTATTGAATTTTAGTATTGGCGGACATAACTGCACTCAACTTTAAACATTCAAATGACCTGCATGTGCCCAAAAATCCTTACGTTACACTTAACCTTTAATCAACAGGAACTGTGGATTTAGTAAAGGTGGATTACACTTGACAGAACGTCACCATCACATCTGTCACGTCAAAAGATTTTCCTCTGTGGTTCAAATGGTGGCATTCGCACACACTGTCAATGGAACGTCTACAACATGTCACGTCGAATTTCTCACGAATAATGTTCCAACAGGCGATAGTGTAGCGTACTTAGATAGCAACTGTTACATTAAGTCACAGTCTAACATAACAGTCGCGACACTCACTGCTGTAAAAGATGTTACCGTTTGACACCTGGAGCGACACTAGCGCTCCAAACGGCGTGAAAGAAGAATGTCAGATGCGTCATAAATACGAGTATAATGTTTTGGATGAAATGCTGTGTGGCTAGGGCCTCCCGTCAGGTAGACCTGTCGCCTGGTGCAAGTCTTTTGAGTTGACGCCACTTCTGTGACTTGGGTGGCGATGGTGATGATATGATAATCATGATGATGATGATCAAGCCAACACAACACCCAGTTCCTGAGCGGGGAAAATCTCCAACCCAGCTGGGAATGAAACCCGGGTCCCTTTGCATAGCATTCCGTCGCACTGACCACCCAGCTATCGAGGCAAAAACTTGTGAATCCAATGGCAACCTACAAAATGTTCGTGAAGAAACATTTGTGACACTGACAGAACTGCAGCTTACCACATTCATATTAAAGGAATATAAACATACAAATTCATATGCATGAAGCACAGACATGTACCTCTATGTGCAAAGGGGATCGACACCTCATTTGTCGTTCCATAGGCCTACTGTGTCTTAGTCATCGTCACCTGTTACCACAAGTACGACCTTCATCTTTATATTATTCTAACTGCGACAAGCAATTGCCAAATAGTGGCAGAAATATGATGAAAACATTACGATGAGCTGATTCAAGCGTCTACTTAAGCATCTTAGTGAAAATAACATTACTGTCAAAGTCACAGTTTGGGTTTCTTAAGGGTTCCGATATTGAGAGTGCTATTTACACTTACAGTGAAAATGTCCTTAATTCATTAGACAACAAAATAGAGGCAACTGGCATATGCTGTGACCTGTCAAAGGCTTTTGACTGTATGAATCACAACATTCTTTTAAGTAAATTAAAATATTATGGCATCACTGGTAGTGCTGCAAAGTGGTTTCTGTCATATCTTACTAATAGAAAACAAAGGGCAACATTACGTTACACTTCAGCAGTAGGCAATCAGACATCATCTGACTGGGAAGAAATTACGTGTGTTCCTCAAGGTTCCATACTAAGTCCATTACTTTTTCTTGTGTATATAAATGACTTGTCATATGTTACATTATCATATGCCAAGTTTGTCTTATTTGCAGATGATACAAGCATGGAAATAAATAGTAAATGAAATATAAATTTAGGAAGGGCAGATAATCAAATTTTTACTAACATTAATAAGTGGTTCATAGCCAATTCACTGTCACTAAACTTTGAAAAGACCCACTATATGCAGTTCAGAACTTCCAAGAAATTTCCTTCTAGTGCGTGTATAAAACATGACGACATGGAAATAGGAGAAGTTGAGGGTGTAAAATTCTTGGGATTACAACTTGATAATAAATTCAGTAGGGAGCGACATACTAACGAACTGCTAAAGTGCCTAAACGAGTCTGTGTTTGCGATGCGAATGACGTCAGATATAGGAGATATAAATATAAAAAACTGGTATTTTTTGCTTATTTTCACTTCATTATGTCATATGGTACCATATTTTGGGATAGCTCCACAAACCGAGAAAAAATTTGTAGAGTACAGAAGCGTATAATAAGTGTAATGTGTGGTGTAAATCCAAGAACATCATGTCGAAACCTATTCAAAGAACTGGGTATACTAATCACGTATTCTCAGTATAGTTATTCATTAGTGGAGTTTGTTGTAAATAACACATCTCTTTTTCCACGTAACTGCTTACTACACAGTATCAATACTAGCAACAAGAACAATATACATAAAGATTTAAAATCACTTACTCTTGCCCAGAAAGGAGTCCAGTATTCAGCAACTTATATTTTCAATAAATTACCAACAACCATTAAGAGTTTAGTTTCAGACAAGGCACAATTTAAACATAGTTTAAAAGAATTTTTGGTAGCCAACTCCTTCTTTTCCATCTATCAATTTCTCAACAAGTGCAGTAGACCATTTTAATGAAAATTTATTATACTTTAATTTTTGACAATACTTGGTTGTAACAGCCAACTAACTACCTACTGTGTGAATGGATCTATGGAAAGCAGTTGTAAGTCTTAAGTCTGTAAATAGTGGAAGTTTAATTTTAAATTTTGTACATAATTTGACTGTTCTTAACTGAGACTTATCGAAATGAGTAATTTACTTTAATTTTTGACAATACTTGGTTGTAATAGACAAGTAACTAGCTACTGTGTGTATGATAGATTTAATGAAAGCAGATGTTAAGCATTAAACCTGTAAATATTAGAAGTTTAATTTTAATTCAGGTACATAATTTTACTGTTTATTGACTGAGGATCATTAAAATTAATGAAACTCAAGTTTTTCTAATTACATTTTTGTAATGTTTGTATTTACATGTTCCAGACCCAGGAGGATCCCCTCTTTAGATGGTCTATGGAATAAATAATTAATCTAATCTAATCTAAATCTAATTACATTATATTTCAAGCAAAATCAAACATTTCAATAATTTTCAAACAATCTGTCAGTGAACAAGGCGCTAAACAAAAGAATGTCATCACATGAAGGAAGCAAAGACAATTAAGTGACAAGCAACAGAAGTGAATGAAATATATGCCAAAGAAGTCAGCAGCCCAAATGAACCAACTTATTCAGTTTCTTGTTTGGTTTCTCATTGTTAGAAAGTAAGTCTTGATTCCAATATCTGAGGCAGTGAAAGAATCTCACTTTAACAAATAACCTGATCAACAGCAGCTTAATTTCTTCATAACATCCAGGAGGAAAATTTGGGATAGCCATTAACAAGTCCACATATAATGCACCACAAGTTTCCTTGTGAGCATGTTAACCAAAAACTGAAGCCATCTGATCTTCACAATCCCTCAAAAAAACTAACTTTTTCATTGCTGATAACCAAGCTTCGAAAATTGTCTTCATAACTTTTAAAATGGCAATGAAATTTGTCATTTGCATCCTGGCTGTTGTCTACAAGCAGAGTCCTGCATTTGACACAATTATGTTAAGGACAAAGTTTCTTCAAGATGTAGTGAACACATATCTCATACTATTTTGTTCTCCCAGATCTGCTGGAACTTCCATATTTTGTATATTTGTGACAAAACTTGTGTGACACTTGCATAACAATGGTGAGACCTGTAACGTGTGAGCAGATTTCATGTCTAGTATTGCCTGACCCCAGTCAATTCCTTCACAATTACTGCTTGCCACATTGGAAGAGTTTATCAATTTACTTAACATACAGTTGTTAAATGCAGCACAAAATTGCCTTGGAATGTGTTGCTGCAAAACCATCTCTCTACCTTATACTAAAAAAAAAGTGTCTTGGTTAATTTTACATGAGAATAAATACAATTTGGTTCCAGTCCATACCTCAGCAGCAAGTATTTCCAATGCACATATATTACTTAGAAACTCCTTTACACACTTTGTCCTTGTGGAGTAATCTTTCCCATCATAGTCTACAAATTACAGAGAGTGAATCCATGGCTTCATCAGATGTAGAACATCTAGATGCTATACAAAGGCACAGGCCCTTTCACACTGTATGCATTAAAGATTTCAAAAATGTCATTAACTTTGTGACAAAAGCCTGCAGTAACGATTTCAGATAATGGCATATTACCACAAAAAACAAGTGTCAATACCAGCTTAACACATGAAGTGCAGTTCCATTTTAGAAAAAGCTGGCAGTTCCATAACTTTAGTCAGCTTGGGAGCTAACTTGTGTCTTCTGTGGAGTTCATCTGAATAGAGCTGGGACGTATCCTTCTGAATAGAGCTGGAACATGTCCTTCTGCATAGAGCTGGGACATGTCCTTCTGAATAGAGCTTAGACATGTCCTTCTGAACAGAGCTGGGACATGTCCTTCCAAGAGGCAGCACCAACCAAACAATCATTTAATGTATGAGTTATATCATACCCATACAGATTGTTTCTGATACTCCTTAACAAATGAGGGGTGTCATAGAAGAAGTAGATCTTCATATACCAAACTTGGATTGTCTTGTGTAATTCCCAGTCTCTTTCTGCTGTCCACAAAACCTGAACCCTGGTCAGTCATACAAGTCTTCACCACCAAGCCAATTTCCTTAAGTATTTTTGACTACTTCTTGCAATATAGCTGTCAAATGCATAGCTCTCACTGTTCCTTTACAAAAACATTACAGCAATGGTCGTTTGAAAAACGAAAATTGCCATTAATCATTATCACCAACACACTGTGGCATTTTTAGCTGTGAGTGTAAACTCCAAGTCCTCAAAGCCAATAACACTATCAGAAGCGCTGTCATATGTTAAATTTGCCATTAGAGACATTTCATCCAATGACATATTCACTAGTTTATCAGTACTGGAGAAATGCTGTAACTTCTGCTTTAAATAGTGGAATATATTGTCACTTATCCCACATTTTATTTGTATGCCTCCCACATACCCCAGTAATGTACACATTGATGAAAGCATAAACATTCTGACAAAAATCTGTATGCCTGATTGGTGTAATATAATAAATTTAGAGCAAACAGCTTATTTTCATCTTTCCATCTTGCAGCACGTTTCTCGTTCAGTGGCGTGCTAGGCTCAACAACAACTCAAGGACATCTTTTTTTAAATATTGGGATCCTATAGTTTTCAAAATTTGTTTCTACATCTTCCCATGATCCTTCAGATGCAGTATCTGTTGCTGTCTGTACTTAAAATAATAGGCACTTTCCTTGTCCCACAATAGTTTTGCATCAAATCTATCTGCGCCTTCTCTTGCTTCACATGCTTTTGCAAGACACGAATAACTGGACTTAACCTAACAACTTCATCATCAAAGCAGGTCTGTGTTGATGATTCAGATGAATCTGGCACTGATATATAGAGAGTTGAACTGACTGCTTCTGTGCCATAGTACTGTTTCACAACTGTAGACAGATTGTCAAACCTTTGTGGCAGTTTCCTCTTTGTTCCTCAGTTGAGGTGGCTTATTCAGGATGCCAAAGAGTGCGGGTACTGCATTCCACATGAATTTATTATTGTCTGCATTCATGAACTGGTTTTACTCGAAGTTCAGCAAAGAAAACTTAACATTATTATAAAGGTAGACAGTGTCTTTTTTCATAAGATTTTCTCATCTGCTATTCACTACGTAGCCATTTTCTGACCTAAAACGAAATCATTAATACACATGTAGTTTGCAAGCAAATCCTGATGACATAGTTTGGTAACGTGATGGTATGTACCTCTGGGGGTCCTTAGGAATCCTAAAAAGACACATGTGATTTCTTCTTCTTTTTGTTACTGCAGTTTATTGCGCTACAGACACGCCCATTTGTGAAAATAATTGTACAAACTAAACTGAACAACCACTATTCACTTTTGCTTTCACCATCGTGCCGAACTCAACAGAAGTAAATTTACAAACACTAAACAGCTCAGTTGTGTGTCTTATGGGACATTGGTGTGAAGAGAATGAAAGCTCATATTTAGCCTTAGCCTCATATAAACTTGCTTCTTTCTACAGTAGACACTCCATGAAATGTGGGGATTAATGTATTTATGTGAAGAGAGTTATTTCATTTAAAGACAGAAATGACCTTACTGCATTAAGTGTTGATAAATATTATGAACTCTCCGCTATTGAAGTAACAGAACACAGCATTTAAAAAAATGGTAATTTGTGTGTAGCAACACCCAGTGGTGATGTGAAATTTTTTTCTCAAAACTGAATCGGACACAAGCTAAGGTATCTTGCTCAAAAACGAGCATAATCGTCTGTGAGGACCTCAGTATCAATACAATGAAGTCATGTGATGTCATCTATGCATATTTAAATGTTTTGCACAGTTATGGCATGAATTCACGTGTAAACTGTTCCACTAGAATAACCAAACAATCTTCTACATTGATAGACCAAGTAGCAGCAGACACAGACAGAAAAAAATGCTGTATACGTGTTCAAGAGCTACGCTTATCATATCATTTTTGCCAGATATTAAAAGTAAATTTTTGTGTAGAAATACCCCCTAAATCAAAAGTATACAAAAGGCTCTTCTCAAAGTCAAACTTGCATGAATATTCAGCCCAGATACAATATGAAAGATGGGAGGAAGTCTATGCAGAAACAAATGTGAACAAAATGTTTTATAGTTTCTTGCCCATTTTTAAACTAAAATTTGAGGAACCATTCCTCAAAACTTTGCATACCATTGCAATTTCAGAAAAAAATACATAGATAACGAGAGGAAACAAAAAAATCCTCTGTAACTCTTAGGTATCTCGTTTCAACCAAAAATAGACAGGCTGACCCAGCCTTTTTCCAATTTTATAAAAACTACAAGAGAATCTACAGAAAGGTCCTACTAGCTGCTAAAAACCTCTCGCACCATAAAATACTACTGTGGGCGGAAAACAAAAGCGAAACAGCCTGGCATATTATCAAATGGGAAACAGCAAACGCAGAGCAAAAACATTTGAATTCACAAATTAAGAACAAAAATAGACAAACGAACCACCCAAAAGAAATAGTATTCATCAACAGTATTGCTAAGAAATTACAACAGAACCTGGAAGACATATCTTACTCACCTAGAACCATCCACGCAACTCAATGGCACTCTGACCAACAACTGAGAAAGAGGTCGCACACGTTATACATCAATTACAAATCAACTGGTCTAGATGAAGTCCCAGCTTAAAGAATACGCAAATTCCATAAAAGCTCCATTAACAAAAATATTCAGTGAATCACTCAAATATGTTTCCCTGAGCACCTAAAACAAGCGATAGTCATACCCATACTTAAAAATGGTGATGTGTAAAATGTAGAAAACTACAGTTCCCAAATTTTTGAAAATGTAATGAAAAATAGGTTAATGCAGTATCTAAATAAGTTTAATCTTCTTTGCAAAGAGCAACATGATTTCAGGCCCAAAAGACGTAGAGAATCAGCTATTGCACAGCTTACAAAGGTCATTCGTGAGACACTGGATGAAGATGACCATGTGAATGGAATTTTCTTGGATTTATCGAAGGTATTTGATACAGTGGACCACATAAGTTTATTATATAAATTAGAGTTGCCAGGAGTAAGAGGTGTGGTGAAGAAGTGGTTTAAGTCCAACCTAGAAAACCTGATGCAGCATGTTGAGATTTCACATACTTCAGAAGGATTTCTAGTAAAACACTTGTCAGATCCAAAATATATTAATATAGGTGTCCCACAAGGTAGTATATTAGGTCTAATCCTTTCTCTTATTTGCATTAATGATTTTCCACAGAATACTATTTACTGATGACAGCAACATAGTGATCACAGCCAAAACGCCAACATACTTGTCAGGAAAGGCTAATGCGGTCTTCAAAGATGTTCACAAGTGATCACTGAAAAATAAAATAACATAAAGAAAACTAATTGTATGTACTTTCAGTCGAATGAAAGACACAATCATGGTAACTTAACAATGATGTAAATGAATGTATCATGGATACCAGTTTTTTGGGATTGAAGCTAGACTGCCAGTTGAAATGGACAGAACGTGTAAAAGCTTTAACAAAGAGACTGTCCACAGTATGTTATGCTCTATAAATACTTGCACCAGTGTGCAATATTTCTTGCCTCAAATAGATATATTTTTGATACATACACTCAAACCTCAGATGTGGAATCATGTTTTGGGGAACAAGAGATGGAAATATTCAGTCTGTCTTTGATATACAAAAAAGAGCCATATGGATAATAACAAATAGCAGCAATAGGGCCCATTGTACTGATTTATTCAAAAAGCAAGTACTTCTCACTGTCACATATGAGTGTATTTTAGAGACTGTAACCTATGTGAGGAAAAATATTCATCTGTGTGCTACAAACAGCTCAATATGTAACCATGAAACTAGATCCAGCCACTACTTATGCCTAAACAGGAAAAACAAGTACAAAACACAGAACAGTATGCTATATAATGGCCTAAAACTGTACAACTGGCTGCCACAGGAAATAAAAATAAACTTCATATCTTTAGCCAACAGCTAAAAACATATTTATTAAGTAAAAGTTGTTACAAAGTAAATGAGTATTTACAGTAATTGTAGATAGCTATTTAATAGACACAAATATCACATAGACCTATATAAATTGACAGTAAGGGGCATCATTATATATATTGTAAGAATTGACCTGTAAAAATTGTAAGAATTGAATTGTAAACACTATAATAACCCGTGTATGTTTTAGTTTGTATGACACAACTGACGTCATACATACAATTTGTATTGTTATACGGATGAATAAACATATCAGTCAATCAATCTGTTTAAATTACTGGCCATTTGGCGTGCTGCTAGGACAGTAGGCAACAAAATCTAGCGAAGTGTCTCAGCTGTGAATTAAGTACACAGTGTGAACTAATACGAAAGTATTCCCCACTGACTGGTATTACGAAAAGGTATTAATATGTACTAGAAGACAATACTAAATTAAAGTATTTTATAGGCTGAAGGAATACACTGCAAAATGAGCGACATGTATCTTGTTCAATGTGCTTTGGTCACGATTTTTCCAGCAGAACGGAGAAAAAAACTGGGAGTGAGGCTAATGTGGCACGCAGAAGTTCAAAATAAGATTCGTAATAAATTAACGAAGAAAAGCATGTATCAGAAATATATCTAGACATACGTAGGCAAACCATCAGCTTCTGTGGAGGTGATAAATGATGACTCCTCCTCTTCCAGCACCTTGTAAAGAATGTGGAACTCTCCTTCACAGTCTCGATTTTTTAACATTTTTCTAACCCAGACTCTTTTTGCTCTCTGTTCATCATCAAGTGCAACAGCAATCATTAAAACTGCTTTAAACTAAATTTTGGCATTTTCTTCTAGAATAGTTTCAACGAGAAATATTTGGTGTACTTTACAACTGAATGCTCATTAGCACAGCGGTAAAAACAAGTCCTCTATTGGGAATGCTATCAAGTGGACGTGAAATAAATTATATGAAGAGCACTTACTTATACATGTAAACATATACCACTATATGGGAAATGTATTTTTCCTAGTAATTTTGATACAGTATTCACACACAGCACTCCGATGCATCTGTTGTGTCAAACATTTTTACATAAACTTTATACCACCATTATATTTACAAAAGAAGATAAGATTGCAGATTAGATTTGATTAGTTAGATTTGATTAGTTAGTTACTTTTATGTTCCATGGATCGTCATCATGATGTGGACCAAGTCATTTTACTTACATATTTCAAAATAATTTGTACATCTATTTGCGCTCTAAACAACACCATACAATTTTTCCGCCTGAAATGAAACAAGACATACAGATTAAGTTA